>NC_047023.1:3128868-3208006 GCF_902652985.1 Pecten maximus | reverse complement strand
TAATTTGTTCGTTTGTAAATTTTGCATGGAATATGACACGATTGTATTACATAGGACACCTTTAAAGATCTCCTAGTGGATTTTTATTATTTGATTAGTTATTCTGGTGAAGGAAGCAATCACTGTCACATTGGTTTCCAATAAATTATGTAAAAAAAAACACCATAAGTATCAAAACTCTATTGGACCATAATTCAATATTTTAACCTATAAGACATGGCAAACAAAAATTTATATAATAAATACATGTTAGTACGACTATGTTTATAAATCGAGATAACAAATCGGAAAGAGAGCATACTGCTTCTATCTTCTAGCTTCTTATTTCCAATTTGTATACAAAATATGGAGTTTAGTTATATTAAGTAATCCGAAACAATTAACATTTCATTCTATTAGTGCTTCAACTGACCTACACGTTATACTATGACTAAGAAATATTTTCGATGCCACAATAAAAACAAATACACTGATAAGCCATTGAATCACTCTGACTCCATAGGAACGTGAATCATACGGATAGACCCGGGTTATATCGTAAAACTCACCTGATTCCAATCAGCTCCCTTATCTAATAGTAACCCAACGATATCTTCATGACCTCCTGATGCTGCTCCAATCAAAGCGTAGGACTGAAACAGTGATGAAATATAAAGGCAACGTCATCAGTAAATAATGCATATTTATTGAATAACTCTTCATCACGTTGATTAACAATACATTTAAGATATATCTTTGCATTGTTTACTGATAAATTAATTATTTAATATATTACTTGTAACATGCAATCATGCCATACACTTTATGGAATCTTCGTCAAAAATATACTGCGATAAGATTATCAGGATCAATTAGGGAGTATATTCTGATCTATGAATAAAACTCTGTGTGTAGCTTTTAACAATTTATGCCAATGCGAAATTAAAGTATGGTTAGAAAATCGAAACAAAAATTCGAATTTCTTTGAGACAAAATCTGAGTTCTGACAAAGTTAGTCATCAGTACATGATCAAAAATAATTAGTTAACAGCACCGCTATTTTGGACACATTTTAAATAGATTTTGATCGCGTCAGATTATGTCAGAGTTGATATTGGGATCATTAACTGTTGTAGAGAACCTTTGTTGAATGCTTTCCTTTCCCATAATGCGACAGTGTAGTTAATTCTGCCTTAGAAAACGAGTTGAAAGTAGAAACTACATTTGTTGATATATTAATAATAGAAAAAACTGATATATACTGTGATAGCGTGAGACGGATAAAGCACAAAGGATGGGGACTACTAATCCAGATCAAGAACATCATCAGTTTGAATTTGCTAAACTTTAAAGTTTGTTCCTCCGCTTAACGCTCATTTTGTACGAAATGGAATTTTTAATAAATTTCATTATTTGTGGATTGCCTAGGCTACGAGTTGTAGGTAAACACAAAAAAATGTAACGTAGTACTGAGCATAAATAACAAGATACCTAACAAGCCTGTATCGCTTACCTGTTTCTAAAGAAATATCGAAGCTGATCTAGATCATTCATGCAAATACTAAACTGATTTCATTACTTTATTCAAACATCAGAGCGGGTTAGGTTTCTCGTTTAAATCTATGTTGTAGTCCTTCATTTAAGCATACCATTGACCCAATCTAATATCACCGTGTCTCTCGAAAAATTATTGTTTAGAAAATTTAGCCCATTTGTATGTGGTGCATGCGTATGTGTGTTTTGGGAGGCGGCAGTATGATCGTGTTAGGTCTCTTGTGATAGGCCGGAACTTTACATTCTTTTGATTAAACATAGTCACCCTTTATGCCAGGATGTTATAGACCCAAATAGCAAGTCCCTTGCCCTATTGGTTAATGAGAACTCGATTGAAAATTTTAAGATATTTGACCCTTGTGGCCTTGAATGTAGGTCAATGGCACTCATTTGAACAAACGTGGTAGAGTTTACTTAATTTATAGTTAGAAGTAAACAGACAATAACACGACATAGTGATTCAAAATGATGCATTAGGCATTTCCCCGATTGATCCAATAACACACGTATGAATATGTGCACTGTAACACCATAATTCTGCATTCATTTGCGATGTGAAAACGTGCTAATACATTTTCGAATTTCACATTTTGAATGATTTGCCGTACGTGTATATGCAGGCTACGATACGTAAATGAACAATGGATCACGTGAAATACAAAGGTTATGCATTTTGTTCAGTCGCTTCATATTCATAACTTGGTGACATATGTACATTGTTAATTTTATTTCAACAAAGCACACCGTAGAGTTTACTGTAAAGGCAAAACGAAAACACGCCAGTGAAAAGCAAGCTTAGTGGAGATGCCAAATTGATGTCTATCTCGCTATTCAAACCGAGTCCTGAATTGGTTACTCTCTGAACATCACAAAGCACGTGTTAGTGTGTACAAAACCAATAATAGCATGATTGTGTCGATGCCTTAGTCGTGTAATTGGTTAGAGAAGATATAATACGTTTAATTGTCATGCTTCTCACTTTTGTCTATTTACTTCCATATATGGTGTTTATCCGACCTGACAAGTAGACGGTTTTATACGAGACATAAACGAGTCACAAAAAATCTTTCCTAGTTTTTCAAATGGGATTAATATAAAAAAAACCACTTCGACAATACAGAAGAAACCAAATGAATAAAAGACATTTTATTACAATTAATGTTTTATGGTAATTTTTACATTGTGTCATTACACATCGGCGGCACTATAAAATTGGTTTGTGTACACTGTATTTTGTAAATATTTAATAATTGTATTTATGTGCAAAATAAAGGATTTTATACTATCTGTTTTTTGTTCATTATATTATTGTCCCGGAATTTCAATTTCCGGATTTGTCGTCTTATCCTTGCCGTACTTTAGTTCGGCCGTCAATAGGATCACGTGACTTCTTTGTTTAAGTTCACTGGCGGAGACAAAATTTTTCAACTTTATCTTGTTCTACTTTGGTGCTAGAAATCGCACCTAGCCATACGGTTTTTGCTCGAAAAGAAACTCACTGTTGCCTGGACTACAAGGCCAAGCAAACAAAGCCAGATGAACTTCCAATGATACGTCAGATATTGTAAGTACGACTCGAAATCTCGCTGTCCCACCATTCTACACAAAGACTATGGTTTTGACTGCTATTATTTTGGGCCACTCTTTCGTGAATAGACTTTGTACTTTCGTATCGATGCATAGAGATGTTCGGATAAATAATAACTTTAATTTATCCCCCGAGGAAGTCCTTGTATCCTTCGTAGGCTACAGTGGGGGCAGGATTTCTAACATATATAACAAGGGGAGAGCTATCATTGACGAGAAATCCCCGGAGATCGTAGTACTCCAAACGGCGTCGAACGACTTGTGTGACGGTAACAAATCTGTGGAGGACATTTTTCGCGAACTTTGTCAGCACGTGATCACTCTTTTGTTCTCTCGTGGTGTTAAGAAAGTGATTATTAATCAAGTTCTGTATCGGCAACCACCATCACGCCGCATTCGCTATAGTGTAGACACAGTCTGGTTTAACATGCGTGTCGATGAACTTAACCGCCGTTTAGATGCTTATTTAAAGGACGTTGATGGGGCTACATTCTTCCGACTTCACGGATTCTGGTTCAAGGAAAGTCAATCATGTGTTTTCGACACCGATGGGGTCCATTTGAATGACATCGGCAACCATAAATTATACAACAATATCAGGGGTTCCCTTATTACGTCGTTGAAACAGCTGAAAACTGGTGGGTTGTGTGTATCATAACTATCAGGTCTACATCTATATATCAGAATAGCATCCCGATATTTACAGGTGCCAAACCAAAGATAAACTGTGGGTTATTTTTATAATATGCAGTATGAGAAAAACCTGGAGTTGTATATTTGAACAGTAATATTTATACATTGTATAAACAATTCATTATATGCCTACTAATATATATGTTAAATGTACATCATAACATAGAGAGCTCGGTACATATAAACTAAACAATGTTTTTACAAAGTTTTGTAGTACAGCACCTACTGAGCTACCAGTGGGTATATATGTACTTCATTGTGTATTATTGTTTTATCACATAGCCTATATACACCAGTCGGGTGCTAAACATGTCTTTTGATTAATTCAACCATACCTGTTGGAGTAAACAACATTTGTATTTATGTGCAACATAAATGAATTTCTATCTGTTTTTTGTTCATTATATTATTGTCCCGGAATTTCAGTTTCCGGATTTGTCGTCTTATCCTTGCCGTACTTTAGTTCGGCCGTCAATAGGATCACGTGACTTATTTGTTCATGTTCACTGGCGGAGACAAAAATTTTCAACTTTCCCTCCTCCACCCCATCTTACCTCCTATGAATTATGTTCTAAAGCATGCTTGTGGCGTTTTTTAAGTATTATTTTTACCCAATCTTTTATGCAAATAGTTTTTTGATATTGTTGTTGATTTATCTAATGGCATTTAATAAATGTTCAATTTTCGACAATATTGGTTTTTGCGTTTTTTGTTAGCATAAAACATAGCAGAGTTCACATGTGTGCTACACTGGGGAAATTACAGCTTAAACACGATAGTACAACGTGTTATATCAAGTGTGATAAAGGTATTTGAAAAAGAAACAAAGGACACACATATATACAATTTCAACTGTTTTATTAGAACCGTCATATCCATCAGACCCTAAGTCAGAATGTGACCGGGTGGGGTGTGCTGCTAGGTGTCTTCGGCAGATGCTCCAGTGAGATAGCACTTTAAATCGGCAAAAGTTCCGGCCTATCACAAGGAGACTTAACACGAACATACCACAGCCTCCCATAACACACATACGCACTCGCCACACGCATATATACCGCACGCACGAGAGGCCGTCCTTAAATGGCCTTAGCTGTTAATAGGACGTGAAACAAAATAAACCAAACCAAACCAAACAGACTCTAAGAAGAAAAAACTGCTTATTTAACGATTGATATCATAGACGGCGCAGCCACCTTCAGGAAATTATGTTATCATATTTGATCATATTGTTCAACAACTGCAAACAAACAGTGCCGGTGAAATGTTAAAAACTAGGAAACGGTAGTTTTATTAGGTCACGAGACAGCAACATTGACCCAAAATGGAAAGTCGAAATATTGGGAAATTAGTACACAGTGATAAACACTATGATTTGTGAGAAACAAACTAAAATATTTGACATAAAAACAGCACCAGGGAATTTTTCCTTGTCCCTAGATTCAAAAGACCACATTGCAAAATCCATACTTTTGAAAATTGAATGAGGCATTATGTGTAATTGCTTTTGTCTATATTATTAAACTTCAACAGGAAAACCCAAACATACATGGAAAAGTAAAAACTATGACCTTTCCCACAAAAAGGGCCAAAACGTGCATGGGGGACTTGATAAAGGGTTATTTTCTAAAACGATGACAACAGAAGGGAACCAACCACTAATCATAGACACTCAAATAATTATGACTAATTAACGAGTTCACTGTTTTTTTTCAGCAATCCCTATTATAATCTCTGATTGTTACCACCAGGCCTGAAGAACATACTTGTTAAAGGGAGAACAGACGTGTCCCTTTTACAGTTATTTGGGTCCAGGTGAGCCGACCATGTATCATCTGCTAGAAATTAGCAAGTCATTTCAATGCAAAATTTTAGAAAAGAAGTTGAGGTTAATAGTTTTGAAAGTATTCAATACTCTACCTCCTTAATAACAAGAGGCCCATGGGCCTTACCGGTCATCTGACAAACACTTACAGCAGGAACACACCCCTGACGGAGCAGCATTTTAAAGGAAAACAAATTCAATCCAGTTCCCATTTTACGGGCATGTCCCTCTGTCCTAATGGGTCGGACCAGCCTCATTTATATCACTAAATAATTTCCCTTCCCCAATGATGTTTCATGCTAAATATTGTTTTAATCCATAGGGGCATTAAAGATGAGTAGCGTTTTAAAGCAATATTTAACCTAAGTGTTCCTTTTGGGCGCCCCAGGGCTAAGACCTGTCTCATTTATATAAATTGTGATTGCTGTTCCCTTAAAATGTTTCAAATTAAATTTGGTTGTAATCAATACAGGCATTAAGAAGGAGAGTGATTTTAAAGCAAAATGTTTGTCAATTCTCCTTTTGGGGTTTCACCCTTTTGTCCCCATAAGCATCACTTATAAATATTGTGATTGCAATCTCCTTATAATAATTCAAACAAAATTTAGATGATATCCAACCAAGGGTTAAAGAAGAGTAGGGTTTTAAAGCAATAATTTACCAAAGTTCCCCTTTTGGAACCCCACTACTGTGGCCTGAGTGGTCAGACTTTATTTACATAAAACATGATTTTTCACACAAAATTTGGATGCAATCCACCCAAGGTTAAAGGAAGAGTAGAATTTAATACCAAATATTCACCAAATTGACCTACCGGGTCCCACCCCTCTGGCCTTCACACCAAATTTAGTTGTAATTTACTCAAGGGTAAAGGAGGAGTAGGATTTTATAGCAAATATTCACCATTTGGGGCCCCGCTCATCGGGGCCTAGGGGTCAGACCAGCCTCATTGATATAAAATATGATTGCCCTCCCCAATGATGCTTCAAACCAAATTTGAAAGTAATCCACCAAAGGATTAAAGAGGAATAACGTTTAGAAAGAAAAAGTCTGCCGTACGGCGGACGGCGCACGGTGGACGACGACGGACTGAACACGAGATGGATATAGGTCATCTTTCAGTACAATAACGAGCGAACGTACACTATATTATTTCAATGTCAATATAACGTATTCAGATGAAATCATTAGCATATATATTGGGTAAAAATAAAGATCAAACACAACCTTGTTATTTGTTTGCCACACAATGAAACATATAAATACATACACAATGACTTGAAAAGGAATTCAATAACAAACTGTGAGCAAGTTATTGTTTTACGAATTGGACACTAGACGTGTCCCTGTTTCAGCCTGATTAGGCCTGTTTCTAATGATAATCTTACCAGGCATAAAGAATCATCATCCAAAATGAAAAAGATTTTCTTCAATTAATGTTTTAAACTGTCTCTACCTCAGTTTACACCGATAAGGTAATAAAATGATTAATTCATTGAATCGTGACAGTTCAAGAAATATTACAATAGAGAATCACCGTAGAGCTTCCATTGAAATATTTAGTTAAACAACCTTATTTACGTCGGCTCCTTTATCCAGGAGTAGCTTAACAGTGTATGCGTATCCATTCACGTATTGTTGTGTTTTTGATGTAACAATTCGTATTGAGTGACACGGTAGGTTAAATATCAATGTTTCCTAATGACGGTCGTATATAGTGTGCACCGTTTCAGTTGGAATAAAAGTGTTTTTTAGTCGATTGATGGGTTAGATAGGGTGCCGTTTCGCTGGTGACGGAGTTTCCGGCCTTGTAGTTAACATATTACACATAGCACTGTCATATATGAAAATGAAAATCACATTTTCCATGCAAGCCTTTATTTGCCATAAGCCATAAGCCACGGCATAAAGAATCATAATCCCAAATGAAAACGATTCTGTTCAATTAATGTTTAGATTGTCTCTACCTCAGTAAACACTGATGAGACAATAAAATGATTAATTCATCGAATGGTGACAGTTCAAGCAGTATTACAATAGAGCATCATCATACAGCTTCCATTAAAATGTTAACCAACCTTATTTACGTCGGCTCCCTTATCCAGGAGTATATCAACAATTTCTGTGTGACCCCATCTAGCTGCTTCGGACAAAGCATCTGACTGAAACATAAGTAAACATCACAAATTATAAGTGCCGCCGACATCGCCATGCTTCAAATACATGTATTATCTTGTGGTTAAGGGATTCCTATATGTAAATAATAATCACTTCTATCAATTAATCATCAATTATATCATACACATTACCTTTCCTTTTATTGATTTTTTCTTATTGATTGATTGATTTATTTCTGTCAACTGATATATTCAGTAAAAGACACCTTGATTTACATGTACGAGTAAAAGGAACAATGATTTAAATACACAGGTAACAGCCAGCTTAACGCATAAAAGAAAACTTCAACTATACAATTTACCTAAGTTTTTCCGAGATATGTATTTTCTGATTTATGGGAGAAACATGATGACAACGAAAATATAGCTATATGACTAGTCTCAGGGCAGAAACCTTAGTTTACTCATACAAACTTTAGGTAAAGCCTTTTCATCAACCTTCACATTTGACATAGAAAGTATAAATAAAGCGGATATACTGAAAAGTGAATGTTTACGAGAATTCACAATAAGGATATTACCGCTTTATTAATGACATCTCTCGTGAAGGTTTGTATTTGCGGACACATACTAAGAATAAGTCAATTATTATATTTAGAAAATTAGAATATGAATAACTTAAATCAATTTATTATCTTATAAAGCACATTTTCTTTTTTCAAATGGAATATATGGATCAACATAAAAGAAGTCGACTGTAATCAATTGTTTTCATTTATCGTAATTTATATAGCTTTTTATCTCCTTTTATTTATTTCTCTTTACCTGTTCATGTATCATGTAGCTTAACCGTTAAAACAACACTCCACCTTGATTGTTTACGTTTTTGTGACCACCAGTATACATATTTTTCAGTTTCGGAAGAAACAGGATGACACCGTTCATTATAGCTATAGGACTTGCCCAAGGGCAGAAACCTTAGTTTACTTATAGGGACCAAACAACCAATTTTTTCACATATACTTTAGTGTTAACGTTTCGGAGTATTTCATTCAAACTCAATATGACAATTATGGTTGATAACAACAGTTTAGGGTCTGATATAACACCTAATCAAAACGAAAGGTTGTGTCCTTCAGCTCAAATTTTCTCCAGGATAGCAATTTTGAAAATAAGTGAATTTCGCAGTAAAAATTTTCAAAAACTTAAACATTTACCTGTTGATCATTTTAACGTTAATTTTTGGGGGAAAAACTGAATCGGACTTACGAAATTTATATCAACATTTCTTATAGATAGTTTCCTTTCAGGCTACATATCTTTTTCTCACTTCATAACACACCGGCCAATAAGTGGCTGCCAGACATTTTAGCCTTGGCTCAACTTTCTTTACACAGGGGCTGTTTCGAAAATATATTTTTTTCAATTGGTCGGTTGTTCCCTAAACAATTGGTTAAGACTTTTCAATAGAAAGTATACAAAGTTATTAAACTGCCACCAAAGTACCATTTGTTTCAGAAGAAAAATAACAGATACTTATAGTACTTTCAAATTAATAGATGTAATATTCATTGCTGTCAAATCATTTATTTATTTAGTTATAGTTATATCAGGTTTTAGAAATGTTGTTTAAAAAACTAGCCAATGAAATAAATCCTTTATTGATTTTTTTATTTATCTAAGACGGATTTAACATAAATATTGTTCTGTAACATAACACCATGCACGGTTGTGATGCAAAGATACGCAGCTTACTCTGGTAAGGTTGTACCGTGGTATCATCACGGTGTGGCAAACATGAAATTATAAGCTGAATGTCATGTCAAGTGACTGAATATGTAGATACTATTTTCTAATCGGAGAATGGTATATATACAGCAAATCAAAGATCAGTGCTAAGACTGTCATTATTTAATTTTAGTAAAATATCCAAACCAATATGAAGAGACCCTAAACCGAAGGGGGCGTACAATATACAATATGCATGTTGATAATAGGGAAAAAACACTATAATACATTTTACGCAAGTAGAAAATTGGAACTTACTATTTATATAAGTAAGGAGTTGTAAATGATAAGATAGAGACCTGTCGTTTTATGTCACGATGGATGTCACATCTTTATTACCATCGTGAAGATGTCTTTTTGCCGTTTAAGAAAAAAAAAATAGAATATGATAGGTTTCTTGTTAAAAAGACTACAGAAAAAAAAATGTTCTGTAAATATATGTCCTCGGCTGTTAAACATTGTTTATTTCGATTGATGATTGTATACAATACTACAAGGGAAAATTAATGAGTCAAATGGGTGCGAGTGACGAGTCCGTGCACTGTTCTTCTGACGAGCGGCAATATAAGCATTGTTGTAGGACCTATTGAATTAAAATGTTATTGGTTTACACTGACTCATGTATCAAAAAACACTGACCGTTCACTAGTATGTTTGCTATTGCAAGCCTACCAACACCAGATGCCAGTTCGTTCTGTCTTTCTGGGATTTACCTGTGGTTTTAGATATATCATGAAAAATAGTATCTATTAAAATAAATGTAATTGACAATTTGTAGCAATGATTTTTTAAGTTGTAATGAAGATATTCTATAAACATGGCCAAAAAAGGGGGATGTTAAAAAACCCATTACAAATAAAAATGTTAATATTTCAGCAACAATTGGTTAATAAAATTTAGTTTTCAATATCAGACCATTTATCGTGTTATTCATTTTCAAGTTTCAAGATAGAGCTTGGTTATTTTTTTAATAATGAAAGGAATTATATACAAGACCTATTACCAAATATCATATTTGACCATATCATAAGTATTGCAAGAAATCCTCAAGATCAGAGCCAAATGTTGTTTTAATGCAGATATCTTTAAAACTTAAGTTGTGAACTAAAGTACACGTCGTAGTATACTGGAGCTAACAGCTGGTGCACTCGTTGTTCAATGAAATTTAGTCTAGTGCACTACCGTGTTCACTTTAGTGCATAACGAAATACCAAGTTTAGTTTGCGCCGAACTTCATGAATAAACATATATTGTTTACATGCCCAGAAGGTTAGTGATATACGATTCCAACACTGTTCAACTATCGTATAGTTAATGATTTTCAAAGAGTATACGGTTGTATTATCAAAATATTGTTGTCTCTGTGCCTCTTTGTTATTGAGAAGACGGGCGACGGATACCGCACCACGGCATAAGCTCACTTGCCCTTCGAACAGGAGAGCTAAAAATATATTATTTCATCGAATAGTGATTGACACAACAATAGTATAATAGCCAATCATTAGGACAGTATAATGCATACATTCTGAATACATTTGGTTAATCTGATCCAGAGTTTTGGTTACTTCAAATTAAGAACTTTTTTTTTCATATTGGAAGCACTTGATTTATATTCATAAGAAGTTAATATTACATTCGTTACTAAACGGATTACGGCAGTTTTCGGTAAATGCTGAAATAATTTGTAATATTTGAGAGGAAAACATAACAAACATTTAATATGAAATGGGATTTACTTTTGTAATCTAATTGAAGGAAATCGTTTATAAATTTGTAACCGATAATATCACTTACAATATTTTTCAATTCAAATATTTCCAAGCATTTGTTTGTCAAAATATGATTCCATAAAAATGATGTCACCACGCAATTTGTTATAACGACGTAGTTTGTAATACAAATTTCAAAGTCTTTTTTTACCGGACAAATTGTCATCAGATGGAAAGATAATTTTTACTTTGTACATGTTTCGAGCTAATTATATTGGCAAAAATACTCATTTTTTACTCATAGTGACATTTGAAACGTTAATCACTTTGCTGGGTAATACATGTTTAATAACGCATTTGGCAGTATTTACATTACTGTTTAGAAGCTACGGTTAAATAATATTAGTAAAATCATAGAATCTTTTTTTATCAAAATGACGAAGATTGATATTGTTATCCTAGCTTCGAAAATTATCATATCGATCAAAACAAAGAATCATAATAATTGCTATTTTTACATTTTTATTATCAAAACTAGAGCACATAATGCGTATGCGTAATGCGTAATGTAGACATATTGCATCATCGACTATTTGCCTGAAAAATCTGATTGGCTGAAATAATGGGACCTCACAGAACACTCAAACTGACGTGCAATACTGTCGCAGAATATTAAGTGATATGATGTATGCAAATCAGTATTTATAACAAAAATGAAAATGTAATAATGTTTTGAGTTGCTTTTGCAGACCATTTCATTCAAAAAGAAGAATTTGATCAAATGTAATATTTGACATAAAATGTAACATCTTAAGAAGCAGATATTCTGAAAAGGAAAATGTTTGTAGAAATTTACATGCAGTACATTGATAACGCAGTAACATGATGTTCATGAGAAAATTGGTGAGAAAAACGATACGAAAATATGGATGAAAAACGATAGAATAAGGATATGGACTAAATTATTGCAATTATTAAAAACATGAAATATCTACGAACCCACATCAATAAGACCTCATTAGTATATGATTTAACCTTCATTGTTCACGTGTCGTGAGAATCAGTAATCACCAATGAATGACCCAGGATATTGTTGAACAGTAGGGAAAGGACATGCTTTTCATTAGGATTGATGGGTTAATATTCGATACATCTCCGAGAAAGTGTGATTCCATTTAAAACATTGGATTTGAATAAGTTTGCTCGACGGCCAATGGTAAGAACCTGTCGTTCTGTTAAAAAAATAAATGTCTTTCTTGGTGAAATGAAAGAAGCACATGTGCGGTGAAGATCGTTAATATGTTGCGAACTTCTGTATTACCACGCCTACACTTCGTATGGCAATATTTCCGGTGATTTTCTGTGACATAGGTTTATATCTGTTTAACCGTTTTTTTTTCTGATGGAATGAGGAAGGTAGGTCCGTAGATAACGGCGATCATATTGAAAGGCTAGGACAACAGTTAGTTTTACTCTTGACAAATACAGCTGTAATGGATATTACAGTTATAATTATAATAAGAATGTTCTGATATTAACATCGAGGTGTGTCATTTTTATCGAATGTTCGCACATTTATCAGTCTGAAAACGTCTGAATAATTCCATATACACAGGTTACTGAGTATGCCTAAATTTAACAAAATTTTAGGTCCCTGTGCTGAGGCAAACAGAACCATTTGATTGGTTTTGGTGTTTAATATTTTATTTAAACTTTTAAATATATGGCTTTTATTCAACTTCCTATCATTACCTACTGAGTGTGTGTGTTTGCAGGTTTTTAATGGCAAATGATAGGCCTGGAGGGTAGGCTAAGTCTACTATAATGTTACAAGGGACCAACCAACCAATTGTTTTCCCATAGACTTTAGTGTTAACGTTTTGGATTATTTCATTCAAATTCTTGAATTGAATATGACGATTATGGTTTATAGCAAAAGTTTAGGGTGTGATATAACACCTAATCAAAAGAAAAAGTTGGGTCCTTCAGCTCAAATTTTCTCCAGGGTAGCCATTTTGAAAATAGGTGAATTTCGCAGTAGAAATTCTCAAAAATCTTAAATGTTTACCTGTTTACTATTATTACGTGAACTTTTGGGAAAAAAACAATCGAACTTACGAAATTTATATCAACATTTCTTATTGATAGTTACCTATAAGGCTTCATATCTATTTTCTCACTTCATAACATACTGGCCAATCAGGGGCTGCCAGACATTTTATCCTTGGCTCAACGTTCTATACACAGGGGCTGTTTCAATTTTTTTTTTCAATTGGTTGGTTGTTCCCTACAAAAGGTTTGTAAGCCTTGTCCTGCAATACAGTAACGGAGTGATATTTTTGCTCAATAAAATATGTAATCGTTTAAATGTGTAACACTATCGGTTTATTGTTAGTATGGCATATATATATCTACAGAAAGTTTCTCTTTTCTTATTTGTTTTTAAACTATGTAAGATAGGCTGATCCTACATAGCTATCTTATATTGGCAAACTCTATTCAAACCTGCCGATATATGAGAGAATAGTTCCCTAGAAACAGCCAATGTCTTTCTCGATTATCTTGTGACGTACAAGCTGAGCATGAATGCTTATACATTACACACGATATTTCTTGCACTACTCTATATCATTAACAGATGGGTCGACAAAGTAAATAAAGATCCGACAACATCATGCCGCCTACAATTGTATTGCATATGGTTAATATACGAGTCCTTTGTTTCCGTGTCATTTGACCGATACTTTTGTCTATTTACTCCCCATATATGGTGTTTATCCGACCTTACAAGTAGACGGTTTTATACGAGACATAAACGAGTCACAAAAATCTTTTAGTTTTACAATTGGTATTAATAAAAAAAATAACTTAGACAATACAGAATAAAACAAAAGAATAAAAAACATGTTATTACAAATATAATGTTTCATGGTATTTTTTACATTGAGCCATAACACATCGGCGACACTATATAATTAGTTTGTGTACACTGTATTTTGTAAATATTTGAAAACGTGTTATATCAAGTGTGATTAAGGTAACAAAGTAACAGGACACACATTGATATAACTTTAACTGTTTTCTTAGAAGAGTCATATTCATCAGACCCTAAGTCAGACTCTAAAGAGAAAAAAACAGCTGATTTAACGATTGATATCATGGACGGAACAGCCACCTTCTGGCAGTTATGTTTGATGATATTGTTCAACAACTTCAAACAGACAGTACCAATGAACTCTTAAAAACTAGAAAACGGTAGTATTATTAGGTCACGAGACAGCAAAATTGACCCAAAATGGAAAGTCGAAATATTGGAAAATTAGTACACAGTGATAATCACTATGATTTGTGAGAAAAAAACTAAAATATTTGACATAAAAACAGCACCAGAGAATTTTGCCTTCTCCCAAGATTTAAAAGACCACATTACAAAATTCATACTTTTGAAAATTGAATGAGGCATTATATGTTATTGCTTTTGTCTATATTATTAAACATCAACAGGAAAACCCAAACATATAATAATACCGTTAACACCCTAGACACACAAATACTATGAATATAACTTTCGTAAATGGGAAATAGTGAAGACCTGGAAAAGTAAAAACTATGACCTTTATACTCAGATCATGATCCGCAACATGACAAGGCGGGGAGGGAACGATGATTTCCTTCTATCACCAAAACAACTCAAAACCGCCCCGAGTTTGTTGGGAGTTCTACAATAGGGGAGTATGTAACCGACAAGTATGTATGTTCCCACAAAAAGGGCCAAAACGTGCATAGGGACTTGATCAAAGGTTATTTTCTAAAACGATGACAACAGAAGGGAATTAACTACTAATCATAGACACTCAAATAATTATGACTGATTAACGGGTTTACTGTTTATTCCGCAATCTCTATTATAATCTCTGATTGTTACCACCAGGCCTGAAGAACATACTTGTTAAAGGGAGAACATACGGGTTCTTTTTACAGTTATTTGGGTCCAGGTAAGCCGACCATATATCATCTGCTAGAAATTAGCAAGTCATTTCAATGTAAAAAAACTTAGAAAAGAAGTTGAGGTTAATAGTTTTGAAAGTATTCTATACTCTACCTCCTTTATAACAAGAGGCCCATGGGCCTTAACGGTCATCTGACAAACACTAACAGCAGGAACACACCCCTGAATCCAGCATAATTACCATATATCAATTAAACGCAGACAGTCATGTTTCAGATCAAATCTGGTTTTTATCGTTTTTGGCTTAAAGACGGAGCAGCATTTTAAAGCAAAATTTCAGCCAAGTTCCCATTTTACGGGCATGTCCCTCTGTCCCAATGGGTCGGACCAGCCTCATTTATATCACTAAATTATTTCCCTTCCCCAATGATGCTTCATACTAAATATTGTTGTAATCAAAAAGGGCATTGAAGAGGAGTAGCATTTTAAAGCAATATTTAGCCTAAGTGTTCCTTTTGGGCGCCCCAGGGCTCAGACCTGTTTCATTTATATAAATTGTGATTGCTTTTCCATTAAAATGTTTCAAATTATATTTGGTGGTAATCAATACAGGCATTAAGAAGGAGAGTGATTGTAAAGCAAAATGTTTGTCAAGTTCTGCTTTTGGGGCTTCACACTTTTGTCCCCATAATCATCACTTATAAATATTGTGATTGCAATCTCTTATAATAATTCAAACAAAATTTAGATGTTATCCAACCAAGGGTTAAAGAAGAGTATGGTTTTAAAGCAATAATTTACCAAAGTTCCCCTTTTGACACCCCACAACTGTGACCCCAGGGGTCAGACTTTATTAACATAAAACATGATTTTTCACCCAGTGTTTGAAAGTTTCCAAGTATTTAGTCACCTTATACGAATTGTACATTGTTGCTATTCTGTAATATTACACGATGCAGAGTTGCGTTGCAAAGATATGGAACTTGCTCGAGTAGAAGGTCATATCATGGCAGTGTCATATAATGGTAAATATTAAATCATAACTGAATGCAATTCTATAAGATCCGGTCTGAATTTGAATGTTGATGACATTGCTTTCCTATTTGAAAACAATATATATACAGCACATCAAGGATCAGTGTTTGGACTGTAATACATATGAAAAGACCTTGAGCTGTAGGTATCTGCCAATATAATTGCCCTTCAAGAGAAAATGTACAATATGCAATGTCAATTCATCGTAATCAGGTGAAATAATAGCACATATTTTAAAGAGATAAGGATTGAACACAGTGGTTTTGAGCTGACTTCATCTCAACATTGAAAAACTTCATTTGTTTGCCAGACAAAGGAACATGTAAGTACATGTATACTGACTTGAAAAGCGGATGACGAGTTTGTATCTATTGCGATCTAATGACAGATTGTGAAGAAGTGTTATACAAAGTTAACACAAGACGTGTCCCTGTCTCAGCCTGATTAGGCCTGTTTCTAATGATAATCTTACCAGGTATAAAGAATCATAATCCCAAATGAAAACGATTATGTTCAATTAATCTTTATATTGTCTCTTCCTCAGTTAACACCGATGAGACAATACAATTATTAATTCATCGAATTGTGACCGTTCAAGCAATATTACCATAGAAATCGAATTGTGACCGTTCAAGCAATATTACCATAGAACATCACTACACAGCTTCTATTAAAATGTTCAGTTAACGTACCTCATTTACGTCGGCTCCCTTATCCAGGAGTATCTTAACAATTTCTATGTGACCCCCTCTAGCTGCTCTGGACAAAGCATATGACTGAAACATAAGTAAACATCACAAATTACAAGTACCTCCGACATCGTCATCGTCATGCTACAGATATAGGTATTATCTTGTGGTAAAGGGATTCCAGGAAGTAAATAATAATCACTTCTATAAATTAATCATCAAGTATATCATACACATTACTTTTCCTTTTATTGATTTTTTCTTATTGATTGATTGATTTATTTCTCTCAACTGATATATTCAGTAAAAGACACTTTGATTTACCTATTCGAGTAAAAGGAACAATGATTTAAATACACAGGTAACAGCCAGCTAAACTGATAAAAGAAAACTCAAACTGTACAATTTACCTAAGACTTTCGGACCACCTAGATATATATTTTCTGATTGATGGGAGAAACATGATGACAACGAAAATATAGCTATATGACTAGTCTCAGGGCAGAAACCTTAGTTTACTCATACAAACTTTAGGTAAAGTCTTTTCATCAACCTTCACATTTGACATAGAAAGTATAAATAAAGCGGATATACTGAAAAGTGAATGTTTACGAGAATTCACAATAAGGATATTACCGCTTTATTAATGACATCTCTCGTGAAGGTTTGTATTTGCGGACACATACTAAGAATAAGTCAATCATTATATTTAGAAAATTAGAATATGAATAACTTAAATCAATTTATTATCTTATAAAGCACATTTTCTTTTTTTTAAATGGAATATATGGATCAACATAAGAAGTCGACTATAATATAAGGAACTTGCTCGAGTAGAAGGTCATATCATGGCAGTGTCATATAATGGTAAATATTAAATCATTAACTGAATGCAATTCTATAAGATCCGGTCTGAATTTGAATGTTGATGACATTGCTTTCCTATTTGAAAACAATATCTATACAGTTCATCAAGGATCAGTGCCAGGACTGTTATTATTTCATTTTTGTAGCACATATAAACACATATGAAGAGACCTTAAACTGTAGGTCTCTGCCAATTTGATTGCCCTTCAAGAGAAAATGTACAATATACAATGTTGATTTACCGAAATCAGATGAAATAATAAGCACACATTGGGGAAAGATAAGGATCGAACACAAGGGTTTTGAGCTGACTCCATCTCAACATTGAAAAACATCATTTATTTGCCAGACAAAGGAACATGTAAGTACATGTATACTGACTTGAAAAGCGCATGACGAGTTTGTGTCAATTGCGATCTAATGACGTGTCTCTGTCTCAGCCTGATTAGGCCTGTTTCTAATGATAATCTTACCAGATATAAAGAATCATAGTCCCAAATGAAAACGATTCTGTTCAATTAATCTTTATATTGTCTATTCCTCAGTTAACACCGATGAGACAATAAAATTATTAATTCATCGAATTGTGACCGTTCAAGCAATATTAAAATAGAGCATTACTATACAGCTTCCATTAAATCGATTAATAATCGATCAGTATATTTTGGAGGAAAACTTTATAAGAATGGCTTTAAATTTGAATGAAATTCATAAAAAAAACTGTCGACTTTCAACAACAACTGAAGAACTCGTATTTATTTAATGACCAATGGCATCTTAAATCTAAAACGCCATATATACTCAACATCATGGACATAAAACAGCGATGTCCTAGTGATGACTTTTGATTTACTCTTCGAAGTATCCTCATGTTAAACAAGAAATATAACAATAAAACAACTAATTTTGATTATTTGAAAACTGTCAGAGTGTTTTAAACTCGTTGAAAATGTAGGTAAATCTAAAGAACCCAATTGGCTAAATAACGTGCTATTTCATACTTGGGTCTGTGTCTGATGAGTTATCAACTCTCATGATATATTGTTCTAAAATTTAAAAAAAGGCTTGATTGACAATCCCTGTAGCAAAATTAGTCGTAGAAAAACTTCATTTGCAAACGATATAACAACCTTATATGGTAAATACTATGTGTAATGTCCACATGTCACGTGATTGGGTTATTGTCGATCATTATATAAAACGAGTAAAACGAGTTTTGAGTAGTTTAACTTGACATTCATCTCATTCGTGACTTCTTGAAACTTGACTTTCTTATCAGTTTCATTGTCTCAGTTTACACAGCAACAACTGACAGACTGCTATACATAATGAAGCTCGATATTAACAAAAGTACCCTTGTATCGTTAAAGTTCCAAATGAATGAATATTTTTGAAATGTTGTCATATCTTAGCCAACATGGTCTATTCCTTTTCAGTTACGATGTTTTATACCTCAAATGCAAAACAAATGTAACATATAACAAGAACAGCGAGAAATATGCTGAAAGTAAAATGTTTTAATGAACAATATGTACGATGTATATATTCAATTGGCATTTCGTATTAATCACTGTGCTGGGTAATTAATGTACATATTTATAATAATGCATTAAACGGCATTCTAAAATACTCACCACAGCGTCAAGAAAAATGGTCTTTGATTAAACATTATACTGCAATATCGGTAATTTGGCAGACAAATCTGATTGGCTGAAATAATGCGACGTCACAGAACACTCAAACTGACGTGCAATACTGTCGCAGAATCCATTTTGATTTAAAAATTGAATATCACGTGATATGAGGTATACAAATAAGTAAATGTTACAAAAATGAAAATGTAATATTTTGAGTTGCTTAAGCAAACAACAGTATGAAAAAGAAGTTCAATTTGATCAAATGTAATATTTGACATAGAAAGTATAAATAAAGCGGATATACTGAAAAGTGAATGTTTACGAGAATTCACAATAAGGATATCACCGCTTTATTAGTGACATCTCTCATGACGGTTTGTATTTGCGGACACATACTAAGAATAAGTCAATTATTATATTTAGAAAATTAGAATATGAATAACTTAAATCAATTTATTATCTTATAAAGCACATTTTCTTTTTTCAAATGGAATATATGGATCAACATAAAAGAAGTCGACTGTAATCACTTATTTTAATTTATCGTAATTTATATCTCTTTTTATCTCTTTTTATTTATTTATCTTTTTACCTGTTCATGTATCATGTAGCTTAACTGTTAAAACAACACTCCACCTTGATTGTTTACGTTTTTGTGACCACCAGTATACATATTTTTCAGTTTTGGAAGAAACAGGGTGACACCGTACATTATAGCTATAGGACTTGACGAAGGGCAGAAACCTTAGTTTACTTATAGGGACCAACCAACCAATTGTTTTCACATATAGTAGTATTTCATTCAAATTCTTGAATTCAATATGACAATTATAGTTTATAACAACAGTTTAGGGTCTGATATAACACCTAATCAAAAAAAAAAGTTGGGCCTTCAGCTCAAATTGTCTCCAGGGTAGCCATTTTGAAAATAAGTGAATTTCGCAGTAAAAATTCTCAAAAATCTTCAATGTTTACCTGTTTATCATTATACCGTGAACTTTTGGGAAAAAAATTAATCGGACTTACGAAATTTATATCAACATATCTTATTGATAGTTACCTATCAGGCTACATATCTATTTTCTCACTTCATAACATACTGGCCAATAAGTGGCTGCCAGACATTTGATCCTTGGCTCAACTTTCTATACACAGGGGCTGTTTCGAAAATATGTTTTTTTTTCAATTGGTCGGTTGTTCCCTAAAAAATTGGTAAAGACTTTTCAATAGAAAGTATACAAAGTCATTAAACTGCAACCATAGTACCATTTGTTTCAGAAGAAAAATAACAGATACTTATAGTGCTTTTAAATTAACAGATGTAATATTCATTGTTGTCAAAGTCATTTATTTATTTAGTTATAGTTATGTCAGGTTTTAGAAATATTGTTTAAAAAACTAGCCAATGAAATAAATCCTTTATTGATTTTTTTTATTTATCTAACACGGATTTAACATAAATGTTGTTCTGTAACATAACACTATGCACGGTTGTGATGCAAAGATACGCAGCTTACTCTGGTAAGGTCGTATCGTGGTATTATCACGGAGTGGCAAACATGTAATTATAAGCTGAATGTCATGTCAAGTGACTGAATATATAGATACTATTTTCTAATCGGAGAAAGTATATCTACAGCAAATCAAAGATCAGTGCTAAAACTGTCATTATTGAATTTTAGTCAAATATACAATATGCATGTTGATAATAGGGAAAAAAACTATAATACATTTTACGCAAGTAGAAAATTGGTAGAAAAAAACGACCATCAACTTACTATTTATATAAGTAAGGAGTTGTAAATGTCGTTTTATGTCACGATGGATATCACATCTTTATTACCATCGTGAAGATGTCTTTTTCCCGTTAAAGAAAAAAACTATAATATGATAGGTTTCTAGTTAAAAAAGACTTAACTGTAGAAAAAAAATGTTCTGTAAATATATGTCCTCGGCTTTTAAACACTGTTTATTTCGATTGATGATTGTATACAATACTACAAGGGAAAATCAATGAGTCAAATGGGTGCGAGTGACGAGTCCGTGCACTGTTCTTCTTACGAGCGGCAATATAAGCATTCTTGTAGGACCTACTGAATTAAACTGTTATTGGTTTACACTGACTCATGTATTAAAAAACACTGACCGTTCACTAGTATGTTTGCTATTGCAATCCTACCAACACCAGATGCCAGTTCTTTCTGTCTTTCTGGGATTTACCTGTGGTTTTAGATATATCATGAAAAATATCTATTAAAATAAATGAAATTGACAAAGATGTTCTATAAACATGGCCAAAAAAGGGGGGATGTTAAAAAAACCCATTACAAACAAATATGTTAATATTTCAGCAACAATTGGTCAATAAAATTTAGTTTTTAATATCAGACTTATATCATTTATCGTGTTATTCATTTTCTCTGTTTCAAGATAGAGCTTGGTTATTTTTAAATAATGAAAGGAATTATATACAAAACAAATATCATATTTGACCATATCATACATATTGCATGAAATCCTCAAGATAAGAGCCAAATGTTGTTTTAATGCGGACATTTTTAAAAGTTAAGTTGTGAACTAAAGTGCACGTCGTAGTACACTGGAGCTAACAGCTGGTGCACTCGTTGTACTATGAAGTTTAGTCTAGTGCACTACCGTGTTCACTTTTAGTGCATAACGAAATACCAAGTTTAGTTTGCGCCGAACTTCATGAATAAACATATATTGTTTACATGCCAAGAAGGTAAGTGATATACGATTCCAACACTGTTCAACTATCGTATAGTTAAAGATTTTCAAAGAGTAAAGAATGAAGTGTAGTAAGGGGCGATAACTCGTTATCGTTCCTTACGGAACGTAATGATAGTATCAGCTAATTCGCCATTTTGGCCGGCTATTGTAGCGATTTGGGAGCAGAAAAAATGGCACATACAATTTTGATGGGCTTTTGAACTATTGTAAAACTCGGCTCGATCTAGGTCTGGATGTATCTGGTATCCCTGTGGAAATTGTTATTTATGAGATATTTTGGGTCAAACATGCCAAAATCGTCACTTTGACTAAGAGGTTCTGTTTAAATCGCCCTCAAAATTCCGAAAAAAAATCCAGAAACATATATGATGCACATGTAAATAGATAAATGTTTCCTGAAGAAAACGGCCTGTTTAGTTTTTCGATATCTTAAACAGAACGGTCACAAGATTGTTTTGAAAATGGCCTATTTTTTCTCCCTTCTCAGTATTTTTCCACTCGACAGGGGTATTTTCCTATAAATAGGCTGCCTGTTTTGATGACATAAGACCGGGCGTTTCCATTCCGTTTAGCGGTTGAACAGATAGACCGGGTAGGCATATAAAGTTGTTAGCATTAAAATAATTACGGATCAGCCGGTTTTATATTTGTTTAGGGCGAATCATCTTGATGATGTCTTTCAAAGCCTGCAGAAACATAAACAGGTCCGTTAAGATTGATGTATGAAATTTATACGTAATATACTATTGACACAACTGGTTTGGTCGGCTTGTCCGCATATATAAAGGCCACTATAGAATAACGCCATCCTGAACTGATTCCCCGAGGAGTTCCGGATGGAATAACACCGGGGACTTCACGCCGCTCACTTGTTCGACTCAAAGGCGTTTAGCTGCAGTCTAAGTAAGCTGTATTACATTTTCCCGTCAGGACTAGGATTTTAAAAATATTATATCATATTAAAAGTGACATTTGTGGTTATAGCTGTTCTACTATGACCAAATTTGTTGCTTGACAGGATCAGTGTTCATCGTCAAACCAGACCAGCGTTCCATTTTTTTCGATAACAAATCTGTTACTCATAAGCTTCCAGTAGATCTACAGTCAATGTCATACGTGTTCATTAACGTTTTAGAGACAGGCGACGTTTAAATATGTTACATGCATATTTATTTTCTTAATTGTTTGTTTGTTTAATGAAATCAGGCCTACTGTTTCGTTACCTTTAGTTGATGCATGTTTTATGTCTTGAAATCTTGATCAGCTGATATTTTGTTTATGTCGAGGAGCAACGTTTCGAGAATCGTATCACATACATATTTGCTTACGAAGACACGAACTTTCAAGGAACTACTGACTGTACACGAACTTCAGTACACACTTCATACACTTGAACAATTTGTTTTCAATAATAGAAGTTTTTTTTCTCAAATTTTGAATGAAATATTTACATAAGTCTCTGACCTGCACTTTATTGAGATGGTTCTTAGGACAGGGTCAAATTATATCATCTATTGCATTAATAGATAAATGAAGTAAATTTTCAAACATATTCGCCTCAAATACCATACAACATATCTAAACATTTCACTTATATACACCGCAGAAACTAATATGCAAGAAAGCTGTTCTGACAAATTTAAGCTAAAATACTGTCAATTTTTATGTCGCATTAAGTAAAATTCAGTTACTTGGGATGTAGAAAGATGTCATGTTTTGGTTTTTTTCTTCATCTGTTGAAATTAAATTAATTTCGACTTATATTAATACAAAAGGTATAAGATGGAAAATTATTTGACAAAATCAAAGAGTTTCCAGGTTTAAGCTATCTCAATTTAACAAAATAGTCTATGTAGACATTTCATAATTAGTAAACTTTCAGATATATATAAGTTGCGTTATTATAAATTCCATATCAACATATTTCAACCTTTTGTTAACATGTGCCAAAGAAAACAATGTGCGGGAAACCTGTTCTGACAAAATTTTACTAAAATTATGTCAATTGTTTCATTGCATTAAGTTATTTAACTAACTTTTATATATCTTTTGAGGTTAAATCAGTTTCAGCTTATTACAAAAGGTATAATAGAAAACTACTTGACAAAATTATGGAATTACCAATATATTATTATCACTATTTTACAAAATAGTTTTTCTTCAAAATGTCATCTGCATACAAGAAGCAATAGGTAAATTTAGAAATATCTTTGCTTTAAATACCATACCAACATATTTCAACCTTTTGCTTACATATACAAAAAAAAAACAATATGCAAGAAATCAATTCTGACAAATTTATACTGAAAGATTTTGAACTATTATGTATATACATTTTTTTAATTGTATTGTGTCGCACGAAGTTAAATTCAATTATTTTCTGGTGGGGAACCATGTAGTTGATTTTTTTTATCTTTTGAATTTAAATTTATTTGAACTTATTGCTAAAGGTGTTATAGAAAATTATGTGACAAATTCAAACAATGACCAGGATTTAATGATAACAATTTTACAAAATAGTCTTCTTCAAAATGTCATCTGCACACAGGTAAAATACAGTAACACAGGGACTAGTGTAAACAGTTTATATGTTTCTATTTTTAGGCCAACGCAGCCTTAGACAAATATTTACATAATAGGAAGCATGTTCTAAATTGCTTGCCAAAGACCACAGTTAGTTTCCCTCTTTGTTCTATTGAAGAAACATATTCAGAATTTTGAAACTTTACATGAAATCTGGCTTTATTTTCATATTGTAGAAAAATTCTCTCAATTTCAAAGTATTTTGATATTGGGATAACATAATTATCTTCAATATTCACATCTTTTACAATTGCAACTGTGACAAATAAGAAGAATTAGAAAGTTTAGACAGTTATTGTAATTGCAGACCTCAGACTGCATGAAATTACCCTCCATGCTCTACTATTCTCTCAATTTCAAGCCATTTAGATATAATTTATTAAGAAACACATTTTCCCATAATTTTCACTTCTTTGGTACTAATGGGGCCACGTTGGCCGAGTGGTTAAGGTGTCCCGACACTTTATCACTAGCCCTCCACCTCTGGGTTGCGAGTTCGAAACCTACGTGGGGCAGTTGCCAGGTACTGATCGTAGGCCGGTGGTTTTTCTCCGGGTACTCCGGCTTTCCTCCACCTCCAAAACCTGGCACGTCCTTAAATGACCCTGGCTGTTAATAGGACGTTAAACAAAAACAAACCAAACAAACCAAAATCTTTGGTACTATTGCCAAAGTGAGATAGTTTAATAATTATTGATTATTATGGGGCCGCGGTGGCCGAGTGGTTAAGGTGTCCCGATACTTTATCACTAGCCCTCCACCTCTGGGTTGCTAGCTCGAAACCTATGGTGGGCAGTTGCCTGATACTGAACATAGACCGTTGGATTTTCTCTGGGTACTCGACTTTCCTCTACCTCCAAAACCAGGCACATCCTTAAATGACCCGTCTGTTAATGGGACTTTAAACCAAATACACCGAACAGTTTGAACAGTTATCCTGCAAAAGAGAAGGGAAGCTGACAATCAGGCCAGTATGTGCTGTCATGGTTGTGTCGTTGAGCAAGATAACTTTACCCTTATTGCCCTGGATGGCATGCAATGGGCCTCTTGTATGTTCAGTCAGGTATTCACCAATTACTACAAGGAGACCCAGCCACAGACGAAGAGATGCTACTGGTTTTTCAGAAACCAGGCAAACTGGCCCACACTGCTACCTTATAAGAAGTTTTAAACATTTATTTGAAAAGAAAACATGATTTTTTTGCTTGGTAAACTTCATTTTCATAAATTATTGTTCCATTTCCTGGATGGCATGTGGACAGACAGGCTTCCTGCATGTTGTTCAGAGGTAGTCACTAACTACTACAAGGAGACCCAGCCTCAAACTGACTCTGGCTATTCACAGGGTGATAACCCAAGCTAACAAAGCAAATATATGTAATAGTAAGAGATAATTGCCACTTAATTTTCAAAAAATGGGCAAACTGGTGTACACTGCTACCTGACAAAAGGTATTGACAAATAAAAACATGATTTATTATGCATGGTTAAGCTTACAACAATTATTGTTCAAATTCACATAAAACAATTTAAAACTTGCTAATGACCTTATTTTCATCTGTGATAGAAAAAGGGAGATAACTCGCTCACCTGTTCTTGATATTTGATTAATTATAATGTACCATTCATATTAATTAAATGTTTTTCCAGATATTTCCCTTAAGTTCTATTCATGATTGATCAATCATCGATATGATGATGATCGATCATGAACTCAAAAGTGATTCCCAACACTACTGAAGAAGTTGCAAAATTTTCAAATAAAAAAAAAAATGTTATAAACAATTTCCGAATCTGCTCAACATGGACCACTGACATTGTCTGACAAAGACACTGATACTGACTTTGAAATATAGGGAAAGTCTCGAAATATCATTTTGATGAAATGGCTATTTCAAACAAAGAAACAAATTTCCTTCTCTCCTTTGTATCATTATGTTCCACTGGGGAATTAATACAAACATGGGATTTTCCTCATATTTATTAACAATTTTCTCCAAGATTAATATTGGGGCGAGCAAATTCCCCTCAAATCCTGGATATTCCTATCAGAATGAGTTAATCCCAATTTTTCGAGGATATTTGTCCAAATTCAGAAATTTTCCGATTGCAATGAATTTTGGTATGTAGGTACATCATGGATCACCGGTTATTCTTATAACCGCACTTTAACTTTTGTAACGAAATGGTTGTCATTTCCTGGTCTTTAATTGGTCCAAATTGAGATATATTGTCCGTCTGATTTTAATGACATTTGATATGTATATATATAGATACATCATGGGGCACCAGTCTTTCTCTTAAACTCATTTTCACATTTCAACAAAATGGTTGCCATTTCCGGGACTCTGATTGGTCCAAATTTAGTTATTGTCTGACTTTGATGAAATTTGCTGTGTAAGTACATCTATGGACACCGGTCACACTTGTAACCTCATATTCACATTTAAAGAAATGGCCGCCATTAACTGGCCTCTGATTGGTCCAAATTAATTGTGGGATTTTGATGAAATTTGATAATGATACAGGTACATAATGGGACACTGTTTACTCTCATCACCTCACTTAAACGTTTAAACAAAATGGCCGCCATTTATACTGACCACTGATTGGTCAACATTTAGATATTGTCTGATTTCAATGAGATTTGGTATGTAGGTACATAATTGGCCACCGGTCACACTTGTAGCCTCGCTTTCGCATTTAACAAAATGGCCGCCTTTTGTAGGCCTCTGATTGGTCCAATTTAAGATATTGTCCTATTTTGATGACATTTGATATGCATGTACATCATGGGACAGCGGTTACTCTTGTAACCTCACTTTCACATTTAAACAATATGGCCGCCAATTGCTGGCGTCTAATTAATCAAAATTAAGATATTGTTCGATTTCGATTAAATTTGGTATGTAGGTGTATTAGGGGACTGCAAATTCGACTGTATGGGTTTCGTTGCCATGTGAACAACACGATCTTTTATTGGTCGAAATGTATATATTGATCGGTTTTGATGAAAACCTTGCTGAAAAGTAGTTATCGCCCCTCACTACACTTCATTCTTTCTGTGACACTCCTTTAGGTGTCACCCCACTAGTATAAGGTAGTATTATCAAACCATTTTTGTCCCTGTGCCTTTTTGTTATTGAGAAGACGTTGTTTAATTGAAAAAGTTGACGCCAGACGGCCAGATGGCCGGACGGGCGACGGATACCGCACCACGGCATAAGCTCACTTGCCCTTCGGGCAGGAGAGCTAAAAATGGATTATTTCATCGAATAGTGATTGATACAACAATGGTATAATATCCAATCATTAGGACAGTATCATGCATACATTCTGAATAAATTTGGTTCAATCTGATCCAGAGTTTTGGTTATTTCAAATTAAGAACAATTTGTTCATATTGGAAGCACTTGATGTATATTCATAAGAAGTTAATATTACATTCGTTACTAAACGGATTACGGCAGTTTTCGGTAAATGCTGAAATTTTTTTGTAATATTTGAGAGGAAAACATAACACAAACATTTAATATGAAATGGGTTTACTTTTGTAATCTAATTTAAGGAAATTGTTTATAAATTTGTAACAGATAATATAGCTGTCCAATATTTTTCAATTCAAATATTTCCAAGCATTTGTTTGTCAAAATACGATTCCATAATAAGGATGTCATCACGCAATTTGTAATAACGACGTCATTTGTAATAAAAATTTCAAAGTCTTTTTTACCGGATAAATTGTAATCAGATGGAAAGATAATCTACACTTGGAAGATGTTTCGACCTAATTATATTGGAAAAATATTTTTATTTTTTTTTTTTTTTTACTTATAATGACATTTGAAAATTTACTTTGTACATGTTTCGACCTCATTATATTGGCAAAAACAATCATTTTTTACTCATAATGACATTTGAAACGTTATTACAAATTGCGTCGTGTTGCATGTGCACATCAACGCAATTTGTAATAAAAATTTAAATGTCTTTTTTACCAGGTCTATTGTCATTAGATGGAAAGATTATCTTCACTTGGTACATGGCAAATGATTTATTAAGCTCTAAACAGTTCGGCTTTATATCAGGCAGATCAACCCAACTCCAGGTACTTACAGTCAATAATATCAAAACTATAAATGAAATTGAGCTTGATGATTTTGGTCCCTAGGATATGTGTATTTCAATGTGTTCATTCAATTTTGGGGAAGTCTGCTTGGAAAAACAAAATGGCTGACAGAAAACCATCTTGGATTTTGACGATTGGAATTTGCTATCGCTATTTCTTGAAAAGTAATTCAAGGCTAATTCTCAAACTTCACATGTAAGGCTCCCTGTAGTCTCTAGTTTTGCCCATTCAATTTTGTGGAGGTCTGATCGAATAAACAAAATGGCCGACAGTCGACATTAGGGACTTTTTTTAATGCAATGTCCCTCGTCTCCACAGTTTTCAATGGCATTGAATTTGACGCATATGTTTATAATGACCGATGAACTCAAGGAGTGACCCTGGAAACACTTTCCTTCGTGAATAACTTGCACCGTTACACCATCAGGTATATCTTGTATATCAACTGCTTTGATGTTCTTTTTAGAAATACTATCGGCTTGGTATTTCACGGGTGTCATGAAGAAATGGGGTCGCCCTGAGGACAACCAAGTTCGATATTGCAGGGATTTGATAAGCTCCTGATATGTTCAATCCTGACTGTGTGTTGTTCTGAGAAAGTTTCATTCATTTAATGACGTTAGAGGCCAAATATGAAACAAGAGATCCCAGAGGATCTTGGCACCCACCATTGAATGGTCTTTATAGGTTCCATGTCAGATTGATCTTCTCTCTATTTTTCCCATCCTCTTACTAATTTGTGTAAATTGAGAAACATCCCTCCAGAACTTTTCAAACAAGGGGAACATATATATGAAAATAATGAATGTTGTTTTCAGATTGGTCCCAAAATACAATGTGAGAGACCAAGCGGAACCTACATATAAAATTTGAGAAAGATCCCTTCAGTACCTTCTGTAAAATAGCGATAACAAACATCAATTGCCAAAATTCAAAATGGCTGCCTGTCGGCCATGTTGTTTTCTGATTGGTCTCAAAATGCAATATGCATAACCAGGCACCAAAGGAAACCTACATATGATATAATTTGAGAAAGATCCCTTAAGTACTTTCTGAAAAATAGCGACAACAAGAATTGTTTACGGACGGAGGGCGAGTTGAAAAATCAGTATTTGTTACGAAAAGGAAAATGTAATAATGTTCTGAGTTGCTTTTGCAGACAATTCTATACAAAAAGAAGAATAATTTGATCAAATGTAATATTTGACATATTACGTAATACGTTATGAAGCAGATATTCTAAAATGTAAAAGTTTGTGGAAATTCACATGCAGTACATTGATAAAGCGGCGAGGAAAACGATAGGAAAATATGGATGACAGATGATAGAATAAGGATATGGACTAAATTATTGCAATTGTAAAAAACATGAAATGTATATGAGCCAACAACAATAAAACCTGATTAGTATATGATTTAACCTGCATTGTTCATGTGTCGTGTGAGTCAGTATTTACCAATGTATTCATGACAAAGCATACAAGATTGTGTATCCACCTGACGGGTCACCAAATGTGGTAAATCCCGAGGCTAGCCGAGGGTTTTATAACATTTTGTGAACCGGAGGGTGGAATATCTCTAGCCTACATACCCACATAATAAGAGTTTTTCTCTCATATCACTACCACATTTCTGGCAAAAGAGTCTCTCAGTCATCCATTTTCTTATTTTTTTAATTTCTTTATTTGGTTTTCTTACCAAAAATACTAACGTCGACTTTGGTTTTGGTATTTTTTGTTTAGCGTCCTTTTAACAGCCAGGGTCATTAAGGACGTGACAGGGTTTGGAGGTGGGGGAAAGCCAAAGTACACGGAGAAAAACCACCAGCCTACGGTCAGTACCTGGCAACTGCCTCCTAATCCTAACTCGCAACCCAGAGGTGAAGGGCTAGTGATAATATTTCGGGACACCTTTACCAATCGGCCACTGCGGCCCCTAATTCGCCGACAAAAATTGACGTATTTTGACTGACGTTTTTAATGGCCGTGATCAAACTTTCAACATTCAAGAAAAAGAAGTTTCTATCAACAATACTTTGAAAAAGCAGCGAGTATTGATTTTTACCTCGACATATTTTATCATTTTACGAAACACACTGTACTTGTTGTTGCCCAGTCACATTTTTACAAAACACTACATTAATGCATGACGTCACGACTGTCATTGGGATTTTCATTCATTGTTCAAGGCTAACAGAAGCGATGTTGATCTCGACCGCCATGACATGGCGGTGTTTCGTTGATGGCAATATTTACGTTGATTTTATGTAATATAAGTTTGTATCTGTTTAACAGGTTTTCTTGATGGAATGACGAAGGTAGGTCCGTCGATAATGACGATCATATTTGAACGCTAGGACAACAGTTAGCTTTACTATAAACAAATATAGACTCTGTGTTACAATTATAATAAATATTTTCTTATATGAACAAGGGGTGTCATTTTAACCGAATGTTCGCACATTTATCAGTCTGAAAACGTCTGAAAAATTCCAAATACACAGGTTACTGAGTATGCCTAGATTTAACAAAATGTCAGGCCCCTGTGCTGAGGCAGACAGAACCATTTGATTGGTTTCGGTGTTTAATATTTTCTTAAAACTTTTTAATTCATGGCTTTTATTCAACTTTCTATCATTGCCTGCTGACTGTGTGTGTTTGCAGGTTTTTAATGACAAATGATAAGCCTGGAGGGTAGGCCAGTCTACTATATTGTTACAAAAGGCCTTTAAGCCCAGTCAGACATACAGTAAGGAGTAATATTTTTTTTCCGATGAAATGAAAAGTCGTATAACTGTGTAACCCTATCGGTTTATTGTTAGTATGACATATATATATATATCTACAGGATGTTTTTTTTTGTTTTTTGTTGTTGTTGTTGAAAACTTTAGATAGGTTGATCTAACAAAGCTATCTTACATTGGCAAAACTCTATTCAACCCTGCCGCTATATGAGAGAATAGTTCCCTAGAAACAGCCAATATCTTTCTCGATTATCTTGCGACGTTCAAGCTGAGCATGAACGCTGATACATTACACGCGATATTTCTTGCACTACTCGATGTTATTTACAGATGAGTCGCTAAAGCAAATAAAGATCCGACCACATCATGATTCCTATAATTATATTGCATATGGTTTATATGCGAGTCCTTTGTTTCCGTGTCATTTGACCGATACACAGAGTAATAAGTGAACTAATTCATACGGGATAAGTAAATGTTTTAACAAAACCTTAACAACTTCACGCGAGATAACGTCTGATGAATGTTTAATTATTTAAGCATTGAACTGCTTTCATTTGAAAGTTATGCTAGCGCTTCATGTTGAATTTGCCTTTGTCCAGTTGGCATTCATCAGCCCATAACTTCCAAATGAAAGCAGTTCAATGCTTATATTTACATTTGACAACGAATTTGAAAGACTTGAAAGACTATATCCTGGAATTTTACTCTGATAATGAATAAACAAATTATTATCGTCAAAGACGGAACAGCCTTTTCAACAACCATCTTTCGTTATCGCCGACGTTACAATTATTACGTCACTATAATAATGACGTCATAATAGAGATTTGGAAGTTATAGACTCATAACTTCCAAGTGAGCTTGGTTATGTTATAAAGTGGGGCTGCAGTGTAAATGTAAATATATAATTATACCTTGGTTTACTTTAGGCCATACCAAATGAATGAGTAGTTTTTTGGGAAATTGGAAAAATAAAAGGGAGCGAGCGAGTGATTTTTATTTTTTTTCCGGAAATTTCATTTAGAGATTTAAGGAGGCGAAGGGTCCTGACGCGAATTTTTTTTTTTTTTTTTTTTTTTTTGATAAAATAATGCTTGTGTCATTTATAAAACAAAAACAAAAAACACCATGAAAGGAATGTTTTTGAAGAATTCACAACAAATGTGAAATATCAAGTAGTTGACTCAAACAACCCATTTTCCATTCACCCCACAGTGATAACTTATATGAAATACCCATAACAAAATATCATGGGGCTACATTTTTCAATTATGTAATGCAGTGAAATGTACAAAATGAGTAATATCATACCTAAACAGAACAAGGGGCCCAGAGGGTCAGTATCGCTCACCTGGTTTCATGAGATATGAAACAAGATGATGCTTCAGTATATTTGTCGCTGGTATTGCTATGTCAATATATACTGAAACGAAAAAGAAACGCAACTTCAAATTGTAGGTTTAATAAAATAATACTTGTGAGCATTATGTTTAAATTTCATATGTAATAGTTAATAATGAATATTGATGTAACATCCTTTAAATGTTTAGAGATTTTTAAGAACAGGTCACTTTGCTAGAAGGTCATGATTGGTAGTACCCTACGTGAATCCAAGTTGAAATGGCAGCAGTTTTGAAACCGTGCCCTAATATCGTGTGTGTCCTCCTCGAACAGTTATCACATCTCTAATTCTTTGTTGCATTGAGTTCATCAGGGCATTGACTTTCCGTATTGGAATCTTATTCCATTCTTGGACGAGTGCATTTGCTAACTGAGGGAGGGTATTTGGGGGGTTACGGCGATTTCGAATTCTTCTGTCTAATTCATCCCACAAATGCTCGATTGGGGACAGGTCGGGGCTATATGGAGACCAATCTATAGGAACAATGTTCTGTGTCGCAAGAAAGTCTCTACAGACTCTTGCAACGTGTGGTCTCGCGTTATCTTGCTTAAAGGTTAGATGATGCTGCCTAACAAACGGCACAACATGGGGCCTAAGGATCTCATCCCGATAGCGTACGGCCGTTAAATTCCCATTGACTATCACCAAAGGCGTCTTCAAACCATGGGAGATTCCCGCCCAAACCATAACTGATCCACCCCCAAATCGGTCGTGTTCCAAAACACAGGCGTCAGCAAAACGTTCGCCTCGACGCCGGTACACACGTTGACGGCCATCTGCTCGAAATAACGTGAATCGAGATTCATCGGTGAAGAGCATAGACCTCCAACGTCTCATAGGAAAACGTCTGGGCATATGTGCCGTTGCCCATTGCATACGACGTGCTCGACGTTGCGGTGTTAGTGGTAAACCAACGTACTGTCGCCTTGCACGCAAATTAGCCTCACGCAGTCTGTTGATCACTGTTTGGGGATGAATTCGACGGTTATGATTACCAATCGTATTCCTTGCCGTTTCAGCGGCCGTTAATCTCCTGTTACGCAGGTGTGCCAACCTAAGAACCCGGTCTTGACGTCGCGACGTTACGCGTGGACGTCCTGATCTCGGCTGGTCATCGACTCTTCCTGTTGCGTTAAGACGTGAAACTAATCGACTAATAGTCGATTTGTGAACTCTGAATTGTCGAGCGACGTGAAGTTGCGTGTTCCCTGCCAGAAGCATCGCTATAGCACGTCCTCTATCAACCTTTGATAACCGTGGCATAATTGTAAAAGGAATTATTGTTTGCAAAAGTATTGGCGATGATGTGGCTCAATGTTAGTGATGAATTGATACTGGTTTGAATGAAAAAAGAACGCATATGTTTGTACAGGCACGGTTTTTGATGTTTTTACCGCGCCGGAAGTGCATAGGTCTCTAGTCACACTTGGGTGATTTTGAAGATTGGTATGGGTGTTAGGCAGGGTGCATGTTTATTTCCGCGATTTTTATACAGATATGTATATTTAATACAAAATTAATCACAATTTTCCATGTTGCGTTTCTTTTTCGTTTCAGTATATATCATAAGCATTTTATATGGGTACATGTACATTGGTTTTATTTTAATGCTAAAAATGCCAAAAAGTGCATTAATCCATGAAATGAAATTGACTTTTGGCGCGACCCCATAGGGATGCTACCACACAAATGTGAGTGATATCCACATTGCTTAGTTTCAGAGAAGATTTTGTTAAGACTAATTGACCCCTTTTGACTCTGCCCTCTGCCCCCTGGGGGATCAGCTCCTTCTTTTATACAATTTTGAATCCCTACCCCTATAGGATGCAACCAGTCAAACCATTGTTAAGTTTCAGAGAATAATTTGTTTAAATCAATTTAGCCCAATAGACCACTCTTGGCCCCACCCCTCAGCGCCCTGGCGGCCTGGGTCAACCCAACATTTGTAGAATTTTGAATCCCCACCCAATAACCATGCTACCATACAAATGTGAGTAATATCCATTGCTTAGTTTCAGAGAAGAAGTTGTTTAAACAAATTGACAAATTTTGGCCCCGCCTCTCAGGCCCCTTGGGGGTCAGCCCCACCATTTGTACAATTTTGAATCCCCACCCCATAGGAATGCTACCAGGCAAATATGAGTGATATCCATTGCTTAGTTTCAGAGCAGAAGTCGTTTATATCAATATAGCCAAATTGACCACATTTGGCCCCGCCCCTCAGGCCCCTGGTCGGCCAGCCCCATCATTTGTACAATTTTGAATCCTCACCCCATAGTGATGCTACGAGGCAAATATGAGCGATATTCATTCCTCGGTTTCAGAGAAGAAGTCGATTTTATCAATATAGCCAAATTGACCACATTTGGCCCCGCCCCTCAGGCCCCTGGGGGGCCAGCCCCTTATTTGTACAATTTTGAATCCTCACCCCATAGTGGTGCTACGAGGCAAATATGAGCGATATCCATAGCTCGGTTTTAGAAAAGAAGTCGTTTATATCAATATAGACCAATTGTCCCGTTTTGGACCCGCCCCTCAGGCCCCTGGGGGGCCAGCCCCATCATTTGTACAATTTTAAATCCTCACCCCATAGTGATGCTACCAGGCAAATATGAGCGCTATCCATTTCTCAGTTTCAGAGAAGAAGTCGTTTATATCAAAATAGCCCAATTGACTCCTTTTGGTCCAGCACCTCAGGCCCCTGGGGGGCCAGTCCCATCATTTGTACAATTTTGAATCCTCACCCCATAGTGATGCTACCAGGCAAATATGAGCGATATCCATTACTCGGTTTCAGAGAAGAAGTCGTTTATATCAATATAGCAAAATTGACCCCTTTTTGCCCCGCCCCTCAGGCCCCTGGAGGCCAGCCCCATCATATGTACACTTTTGAGTCTTCTACCCATAGGGATGCTTCTGACCAAATTTGATCGAATTCTGATCAGCGGTTATGAAGAAGAAGTCAATTGTTGACGGACGGACGGACGACAGACGGACGACGGACGACAGACGACGGACGCCACGGTATTACAAAGGAAGAAAACGAAAAAAATATGTCTGCACACTCACCAATTATATTCGTGATACAAACATATTTTGATTTCTATATCTCCCTCCCCACTATTCTCCCTCTATCACTCCCTTCCTATCACCTTCCTTTAATGATATATATGCATATATAACTAACGACAGCGTCTGATCTTTCTCGATTCAATATGGTATTTGCGGAATGTATATATCAGAAGAAAAGAAAAGACAATAGTGAAAGCAAAACATGGCATGATATATGATGAACATTGAATAGCTGAAAGTATGGAAGTGTAATGTCAACAAATATCAGCTGAGTCAAGAAAGATCACCGACTAATTAGCATTCTTCAAAAATTGTAAATCAAATTGTAAATGAAGGAGACTTCTAAATTCTCTTCCAATATTTCCCTCTAATTATCACTTTATCTCTACTCTTCTTAAACTAACATTTTCAAAAAAATGAAATCACGTTATGTAGATTCTAACGTCAACTTGAGTAAATGTTTGTGTTGTATATTGTTTTGGGGAAAGGGCTTTATATAGGTTTGAAAACTTGTGCCCGATCCCTTTGTATATTTATGATACAATAGAATATGTTTAAACTAAACCTAAACCGAACAGAGGAAATAAATTAACAATAATAATTACTCTTGACCACATTACAATAAATTGCAATACTAGATCTCAAAGCGAAATTGTATACATCCTGGAAGATAGACGAAAACAATACTGATTATTATATTACAACAAATTTACATTTCAACTCTGCACACTTAGACAGAGCAATGATTTTATATGATATTTGCATCGATATAAGTTTTAAAGGCGTAGCTGATATTTTAATCTTCTCCAGATTATCGAATGGCATGTCAGATGCTATTCTGCTTGATGAATAAATCACAAAATGTTTCATAATTGTTAGCCTCGATGGTCGTGTTAGACATTTGTGCAGCTGCGCCTTTATGTACACTTACTATCACAACATCTATATACATTCTAAAACTATTCCCGAAGTCGGTTTGTTGTATTATTTATTTAGTTGTGGACCTATACCTCGTCTTCCCTCGTGTTTTAATGAAATGTCTCTGAACAAACAATATAACATGATAAGTGTAAGATTTAATCAATATTGTCGTATGAATAAGTACATGTAATTACCAATGAATTTATGACTAAACATATTTCGTTCACTGTCGTGTGGCTCAGTTATCCCTGATCAGTTAGGTAATTAATAATATGAATTATATCAAATAATCACCTTATTACAACATGATGATTTTCTATCAGTATCTGACTAAACCTGCGTTCTTCTCATCTAGTGTATCTGATCAGTGTACACTAAATCAGACCCAAGTTCAATGCCTTTTGATGAAATATCGATCTCTCGAAGCTGGTATTATGGTCGTATCAAACAACCAATAAGTATCAACACTTGCCAAAAGACTTATTCGATTGTTTTATATTTTCAATATCATTTCAAGCACAACATTGTAGTCGATTTTAACTTACCACAATGATCTGTAATCGTACAAATTATCTATTTTACGTGACATTTTATTTTAAACTCAATAATACCCAAGTGGGTAAACGACTGGATATTAATGTGGTATACTATAAACGTTTTTATAACAACCCAACTGATCATATCGACACGGACAGCATTCAAAGAGTTTGAGATATGGAACATCTTAATTGAAATTATATTGATAGGAACTGAGATCTACAAACAATTAAAACATTTTCAATGGCTTTAATTGATTGAAGGTAGGTAACTAGCGGGATATTGTTGAACAGTAGGGAAAGGATACGCGTTTCATTAGGATTGATGGGTTAATATTTTATACATCCCCGGGAAAGTGTGATTCCAATTAAAACATTTGGTTTAAATAAGTTTGCTCGACGGCCAATTGTAAGAATATGTCGTTCTGTTTAAAAATAAATGTCTTTCTTGATGAAATGAAAGAAGCACATTTACGGTGAAGAATGTTGATTGACTAATCAATGTTAATATGTTGCGAACTCCTGGATTACTACGCCTACACTTCGTATTAAGTTATCTCCATTATTCTTGATGTATTGTACGGCTAGTTAATCCTCGATAAAGGTTTCCTTTGCAATACTTCAAGTTTGCAGTAGAATTCGAACATTATTTGTTCCTGGTTTAAAGTTCACGGAATCGATATCTGTATCTCTGTGTAATAACCTTATTAAGATTACTTTGAAGTTGAATTTAATTCGTAATACGACAATGTTGACTCACAGCAACGATTTTTTTTTTATTAAAGAACTCAATCCCTGTAACAAAATGAGTCATAGAATTACACCATTGACAAACGATATGACAACGTTATATCGTAAATAATGTGTGCATATTCCATATTTGATGTGGCTGGGTTTTTATCGATCACTATATAAAACAATAATTAAAACATGCCTAAAAGTATAATATACGTATCTTATATAGATAATGCTGGGCTATAATCAAGGTTTTGTTGGAGTAGTTTAATCTGTATTTCTTTCCAGTTACGATGTTTTATACTCAAAATGAAAAATAAATCGTTACTGTATACAATGTCGTCTTTAACCGTCTCGGTAAACACTGAAACACTGAAAACTTATTTAGTCATTGAATCGTAAATGATATCAATATTTCCTTTAACATATGTCTCTGTGACCACGTTCAGCTTCGGATAAAAGATCTGACTTCAATAAAAGAAAATAAGAAAGGTTGCATGGACCGTCAATATAACATGTATTTCCTATCGGGAAAAGTACTACAAATATATATATATTTACATCCCTACTTGTTATATCAAAGAATTGAATGAAAGAAAGTGTAACTTAATACAAAAATGACATATAGAAAGAAAGAGAAATAAAATGCGTTTTCTATTAATCAAATGCTTTAAATCTTAAAATAAAAGTCACTGACCTGCCCTTTATTGAGATGGTTCTTAGGACAGGGTCAAATAATATTATCTTTTGCATTAATAGATAACTGAAGTAAATTTTCAAATATATTTGCCTCAACTACCAAACAACATATTTAAACCTTTCACTTTTATGCACCGCAGAAACTAACATGCAAGAAAGCTGTTCTGATAAATTTATGCTAAAATACTGTCAATTATTATGTCGCAATTAGTAAATTTTCAGTTACTTTAGGTGTAGTAAGATGTCATGTTTTATTGTTTTTTCTTTGAAATTAAATTAAGTTCGACTTATATTAACACAAAAGGTATAAGATGGAAAATCATTTGACAAAATCAAAGAGTTTCCAGGTTTAAGCTATCTCATTTTAACAAAATAGTCTATGTAGATTATTGTAGACATTGCATCAATTAGTAAACTTAATTTTAACTTTAACTTTAATAGACAGCTCTGGCAGTTACAGTTGTATTCTGAACACCTCGGCAGTAATTACGCTATTGTTTCAGCAGTTTAAAGATTTAATAGGCGCCGGTGACTGTGTCATTTCTACACCTGTAAAAACATCAGCCGGGTAGATCTACCGGTGTTTCAGAGATTAGTTCCGCTTGAGCGAACAGGTAGATGAGTTGTTGACTATCGTGTGTACTGATATCGGCGACTGCCTTGGGAAATTACCTGATGTAAGTAAAGCAGTACTTTTTATCACCAAGACTTGTTGTTATAAGATTCCACCGACAATTTCTTTTATGAATTTATGAAACACTTATAATAGCATGTAGGTTAGTAGTGCCGATAAGTTCAGTATTACAAACGGAATTTAGCTCTTAGAAAATGTCGGCGTTTGCCACCGATCGACGAAAATTATACTTCGAGTTATTCGACCATTTCAGGTAGGATTTTTATTGTTGGGACCAAATTTTTACTTCGTATTATCCGAGTTTTTCGAGTTATCCGAATTCGAATTTTCCGACTTTTTTTTACTATGATAAAGAGAGAATTCGGCCGGGACCGGCGAGGTACTTCGAGTTAAACGGGGTATTCGAGTTATCCGAGTTCGGGTTAACAAATAATTACTGTACTTCCCTTAAGTTCTATTCATGATCGATCAATTACGATATGATGATGATCGATCATGAACTCAAAAGTGATTCCAAACACTACTGAAGAAGTTGCAAAATTTTCAAATAAATAAAAAATAAACAATTTCCGAATCTGTTCAACATGGACCACTGACTTTCGAGACTTTCCCCATAGTTCAAAGTCAGACAATGATACTGACTTTGAACTATGGGGAAAGTCTCGAAATATCATTTTAAGGAAATGGCTATTTCAAGCAAAGAAACAATTTTCCTTCTCTCATTTGTAAACAAAGAAACAATTTCCCTTCTCTCATTTGTATCATTATGTTCCACTGGGGAATTAATACAAAAATGGGATTTTCCTCATGCAAGTGTGATTTATTTCAATTTTCTCAAAGATTAATATTGGGGCGAGCAAATTCCCCTCAAATCCTGGATATTCCTATCTGAATGAGTTAATCCCAATTTTTCGAGGATATTTGTCCAAATTTAGAAATTTTCCGATTGCAATGAATTTTGGTATGTAGGTACATCATGGGTCACCGGTACTCTTATAACCTCACTTTAACTTTTGTAACATAATTGTTGTCATTTCCTGGTCTTTAATTGGTCCAAATTAAGATATATTGTCCGTCTGATTTTAATGACATTTGATATGTATATATACAGATACATCATTGGGCACCAGTCTTTCTCTTAAACCCATTTTCACATTTCAACAAAATGGTTGCCATTTCCGGGACTCTGATTGGTCCAAATTTAGTTATTGTCTGACTTTGATGAAATTTGCTGTGTAAGTACATCTATGGACACCGGTCACACTTGTAACCTCATATTCACATTTAAAGAAAATGGCCGCCATTAACTGGCCTCTGATTGGTCCAAATTAAGATATTGTGGGATTTTGATGAATTTGATAATGATACAGGTACATAATGGGACACTGTTCACTCTCATCACCTCACTTAAACGTTTTAACAAAATGACCGCCATTTATACTGACCACTAATTGGTCAACATTTAGATATTGTCTGATTTCAATGAGATTTGGTATGTAGGTACATAATTGGACACCGGTCAATCTTGTAGCCTCACTTTCGCATTTAACTAAATGGCCGCCTTTTCAAGGCCTCTGATTGGTCCAATTTAAGATATTGTCCGATTTTGGTGACATTTGATATGCAGATACATCATGGGACAGCGGTTACTCTTGTAACCTCACTTTCACATTTAAAAAATATGGCCGCCAATGGCTGGCGTATAATTGGTCAAAATTAAGATATTGTTCGATTTCGATTAAATTTGGTATGTAGGTGTATTAGGGGACTGCAAATTCGACTGTATGGGTTTTGTTGCCATGTGAACAACACAGTCTTTTATTGGTCGAAATGTATATATTAAGCGGTTTTGATGAAAACCGTGCGGAAAATGAATTAGCGCCTCTCACTACACTTCATTCTTTTGATGACACTCCTTTAGGTGTCACCCCACTAGTATTGTTATCCTAGCTTCGAAAATTATCATATCGATCAAAACAAAGAACCATAATTATTGTTATTTTTACATTTTTGTTATCAAAACTAGAGCACATAATGCGTATGCGTAATGCGTAATGTAGACTGTCATGACATGCAAATCATATATGATTCCAAAATATTCACCGCAGCGTCAGACAAAGAAAAAAGTATCGGTGATGAAACATCATATTGCATCATCGACTATTTGGCTGACAAATCTGATTGGCTGAAATAATGGGACTTGACAGAACACTCACACTGAAGTGCAATACTGTTGCAGAATAGCAAGTGATATGATGTATACAAATCAGTATTTGTAACAAAAATGAAATGTAATAATGTTTTGAGTTGCTTTTGCAGACCATTTTATACAAAAAGAAGAATTTGATCAAATGTAATATTTGACATAATATGTAATGTCTTAAGAAGCAGATATTCTGTTTATTGTTAATAACATGAAATATTTACGAACCCACATCAATAAGACTTGATTAGTATATGATTTAACCTTCACTGTTCACGTGTCGTGTGAATCAGTAATTACCAATGAATTCATGACAAAGCATACAAGATTGTTTCATATGTGTGTATCCACCTGACGGGTCACCAAATGTGGTAAATCCCGAGGCTAGCCAAGGGTGGAATAATTTCCCTAGTCTACATACACACATAATAAGAGTTTTTCTCTCATATCACTACCAAATTTCTGTCAAAAGAATCTCTCAGCAATCCATTTTCTTAGGTTTTAATTTATTTGTTTTTTTTTTGTTTGTTGTTGTTTATTTTTTTACCAAGAACACTAACGCCGACTTTGATTTTTTTAGTGCCTTTTAACAGCCAGGGTCATTTAAGGACGTGCCAGGTATTGGAGGTGGAGGAAAGCCGGAGTACCTTAAGAAAAACAATCGCCCCGGTCTGTACCTGGCAACTGCCCCCTTACCCTAACTCACACCCCATAGGTGAAGGGCTAGTGATAATGTTTTGGGACACCTTTACGAATCGGCCACCGCGGCCCCTAATTCGCCGACAAAATTAACGTATCTTGACTGACGTTTTAAATGGCCGTGATCAAACTTTCAACATTCGAGAAAAAGAAGTTTCTATCAACAATACTTGGAAAAAGCAGCGAGTAATGGTTTGCACCTAAACATGTTTTATCATTTTACAGGACACACTGTACTTTTTGTTGCCCAGTCACATTTTTACAAAACACTTCATTAATGCATGACGTCACGACTGTCATTGGGATTTTCATTCATTCTTCAAGGCTAATAGAAGCCATGTTGATCTCGACCACCATGACATGACGGTGTTTCGTTGATGGCAATATTTACGGTGATTTTCTGTGGCACAAATATACATATGTTCTGATATGAACATCGAGGTGTGTCATTTTTATCGAATGTTCGCACATTTATCAGTCTGAAAACGTCTGAAAAATTCCAAATACACAGGTTACTGAGTATGCCTAAATTTGATTGGTTTTGGTGTTTAATATTTTATTAAAACTTTTAAATATATGGCTTTTATTCCACTTCCTATCATTACCTACTGAGTGTGTGTGTTTGCAGGTTTTAATGGCAAATGATAGGCCTGGAGGGTAGGCTAGTCTACTATAATGTTACAAAAGGCTTGTAAGCCTTGTCCTGCAATACAGTAACGGAGTGATATTTTTGCTCAATGAAATATGTAATCGTTTAACTGTGTAACACTATCGGTTTATTGTTAGTATGGCATATATATATCTACAGAATGTTTCTTTTTTCTTATTTTTTTTTGAAAACTATGTAAGATAGGTTGATCCTACATAGCTATCTTACATTGGCAAACTCTATTCAAACCTGCCGATATATGAGAGAATAGTTCCCTAGAAACAGCCAATGTCTTTCTCGGTTATCTTGTGACGTACAAGCTGAGCATGAACGCTTATACATTACACACGATATTTCTTGCACCACTCTATATTATTAACAGATGGGTCGATAAAGTAAATAAAGATCCGACAACATCATGCCGCCTATAATTGTATTGCATATGGTTAATATGCGAGTCCTTTGTTTCCGTGTCATTTGACCGATACTTTTGTCTATTTACTTCCATATATGGTGTTTATCCGACCTGACAAGTAGACGGTTTTATACGAGACATAAACGAGTCACAAAAATCTTTTAGTTTAACAATGGGTATTAATAAAAAAAAATAACTTAGACAATACAGAATAAAACAAAAGAATAAAAAACATTTTATTACAAATATAATGTTTCATGGTATTTTTTACATTGTGCCATAACACATCGCCGACACTATATAATTGGTTTGCGTACACTTTATGTTGCAAATATTTGAAAACGTGTTATATCAAGTGTGATTAAGGTAACAAAGTAACAAAGGACACACATTGATATAATTTTAACTGTTTTCTTAGAACAGTCATATTCATCAGACCCTAAGTCAGACTCTAAGGAGAAAAAACAGCTTATTTAACGATTGATATCATGGACGGAACAGCCACCTTCTGGCAGTTATGTTCTCATGTTTGATAATATTGTTCAACAACTTCAAACAGACAGTACCAATGAACTCTTAAAAACTAGGAAACGGTAGTATTATTAGGTCACGAGACAGCAACATTGACCCAAAATGGAAAGTCGAAATATTGGAAAATTAGTACACAGTGATAAACACTATGATTTGTGAGTAAAAAACTAAAATATTTGACATCAAAACAGCACCAGAGAATTTTGCCCTGTCTCAAGATTCAAAAAAACACATTACAAAATTCATACTTTTGAAAAATAGAATGAGGCAGTATGTGTTATTGCTTTTGTCTATATTATTAAACTTCAACAGGAAAACCCAAACAAATAACAATAATGTTAACACCCTAGACACACAAATACTATGAATATAACTTTCGTAAATGGGAAATAGTGAAGACCTGGAAAAGTAAAAACTATGACCTTTATACTCAGATCATGATCCGTTACATGACAAGGCGGGGAGGGAACGATGATTTCCTTCTATCACCAAAAAAACAACTCAAAACCATCCCAGAGTTTGTTGAAAGTTCTAGAATAGGGGAGTATGTAACCGACAAGTATGTATGTTCCCACAAAAAGGGCAAAACGTGCATGGGGGACTTGATCAAAGGTTATTTTTTAAAATGATGACAACAGAAAGGAACCACGCATGTGGGTTAATGTTGCATTTATAATTAAAAAGAACAAAAAACGTCATGTTTAAATATAAATTCAATATGTAATGATTTCCTGGTTAGTTCTGTTTGTTTTCTTGATCGGATTTTAATTTTAGGTGTCCAACGTCTTTATCGGGATGTTTTCGTCGTTCCTTGTGTTCTCGCGTGGTCACGTGACCGGCACGAAGGACTACATTAACACTTGGTCGGTAAATATGGCCAGAGCACCCGACTAACGTATTTTGTCGTACAGACTAATATGATACACTTATTCATCGTGCTTAGAAACCGAGAAAAAGTGCTGTACATTCTTCTATTTATTCAAGTATGGTTACATAACGGCGTTATGAACTGGTGTTAATTGACGAAGTGCCGATTAATTGACTACTTTTTAAGTAATTTTTGCGATGTTTGTCATTTTCGTAAGAATGTACAGCACTTTTCGTTGTTCTCATATAATTGCATTCACGCTCTTACCTGTTTCATAAGTATTGATTTAGGGTAGTCGGGTGCTCTAGGACGATTTATAGAGCAAGTGTTAATGTTCATTCTCCAATATTGGAACTCTTCAGTGTTTTAAGTATCGAAATCGGCATATAGAAATGAACAAACGTTAATAAATGCAATGGATCGTAATTAATTCAATTAATTATTTACACATGATTTCCAAAGACATAAGGTATAGTTAGAATTTTTCAGCTGTACACATGCAAGTTTGTAAATTCGTCATAGTGATAAAACCACCGTCCTCGTCGTTGCCATGACAGCCGATCGAAGCTGAGATCACGAATGCACTGACAAAGTGAAAGTTGAAGTATTTTTCGCAACATGCCGTTTAAACTTAATATTACATTCACACCTCATATTGATTGGGGTTGTTTAATCATACCTGATCAATTGAATTATCAGAAAAATAACAAAAACACGAAAACACACAGAATGAAGCCTTCGTGTCAGACAGTGCAGATACAACGCGGGATCTGTAAGCTATGAGACGTCATTGGAATGTACAAGTTGCAACAATGTACAACAATGTATATTTTACATAAATACACTAATGAGCAACACAACGGGAGGCAACATTAACCCACATGCGCAACCACTAATCATAGACACTCAAATAATTATGACTGATTAACGAGTTTACAGTTTATTCCGCAATCCCTATTATAATCTCTGATTGTTACCACCAGGCCTGAAGAACATACTTGTTAAAGGGAGAACAGACGGGTTATTTTTACAATTATTTGGATCCAGGTAAGCCGACCATATATCATCTGCTAGAAATTAGCAAGTCATTTCAATGCAAAAACTTGCAAAAAAATAGAAAAGAAGTTGAGGTTTATAGTTTTGAAAGTATTCTATACTCGACCTCCTTTATAAAAAGAGGCCCATGGGCCTTAACGGTCATCTGACAAACACTAACAGCAGGAACACACCCCTCAATCCAGCATAATTACCATAAATCATTTATACGCAGACAGTCATGCTTCAGATCAAATCTGGTTTTTATCGTTTTTGGCTTAAAGACGGAGCAGCATTTTAAAGCAAAATTTCAGCCAAGTTCCCATTTTACGGGCATGTCCCTCTGTCCCAATGGGTCGGGCCAGCCTCATTTATATCACTAAATTATTTCCCTTTCCCCAATGATGTTTCATAATAAATATTGTTGTAATCAGTAAGGGCATTAAAGAGGAGTAGCATTTTAAAACAATATTTAACCTAAGTGTTCCTTTTGGGTGCCCCAGGGGTAAGACCTGTCTCATTTATATAAATTGTGATTGCTGTTCCCTTAAAATGTTTCAAATTAAATTTGGTTGTAATCAATACAGACATTAAAAAGGAGAGTGATTTTAAAGCAAAATGTTTGTCAAGTTCTCCTTTTGGGGCTTCACCCTTTTGTCCCCATAAACTTCACTTATAAATATTGTGATTGCAATCTCATTGTAATAATTCAAACAAAATTTAGATGCCATCCAACCAAGGGTTAAAGTAGAGTATGGTTTTAAAGCAATAATTTACCAAAGTTCCCCTTTTGGGACCCCACTACTGTGGCCCCAGGGGTCAGACTTTAATTACATAAAACATGATTTTTCACCCAACATTTAGAAGCAATCCATCCAAGGCTAAAGGAAGAGTAGAATTTAATACCAAATATTCACCAAATTGACCTTTTTCGGGCCCTACCCTCTGGCCTTCACACCAAATTTAGTTGTAATTTACTCAAGGGTAAAGGAGGTGTAGGATTTTATAGCAAATATTCACCATTTGGGGCCCGCTCATCGGGGCCCGGGGGTCAGACCAGCCTCATTTATATAAAATATGATTGCCCTCCCCAATGATGCTTCAAACCGAATTTGAAAGTAATCCACCAAAGGATTAAAGAGGAATAACGTTTAGAAAGAACAAGAGGCCCATGGGCCTTAACGGTCATCTGACAAACACTTACAGCATGGACACATTTCTCAATCCAGCATTATTACCATAAATTATTTATCGCAGCCAGTTATGTTTAGATCAAATTTGGTTTTTATCTATTTAGCTTGTCCAGGAAGAGCAGCATCATAAAGCAAAATTTTAGCCAAGTTACCATTTTTGGGGTATGTCCCTCGGTCCCAATGGGTCAGACAAGACTCATTTATATCAATTAGGATTGCCTTTCCTCAATGATGTTTCATACTTAATATGGTTGTAATCAATTAAGGCATTAAGGGGGAATTGCATTTTTAAGAAATGTTTAGCCTAAGCGCTCCTTTTGCCCCATCTTTTTTTCCCCAGGGAACAAACCTGTCTCATTAAAAAATATGATTGCCGTCATCTTATGTTTCACATCAAATTAGGTTGTAATCAACCAAAAGGTTAGGGAGGATTAGGATTTAACAGCAAATATTCACCAAAGTTCCCCTTTTGGGGCCCTGCCTCTCAGGCCCAAGGGGTCACACTGGCCTCGTTTATATAAAATATGACCACCCTTCCCAAAGGATGTTTCACACCATATTTCATATTAATCCACCCAAGGGTTAAAGAAAAGTAGGATTTATAGCAAAAAATCACCAAAGTTCCCCTTTTGGGGCCCCGCCTCCTGGCCCCAGGGGCCACACCAGCCTCATTTATATAAAATATGACCACCCTCCCCCAATGATGTTTCACACAATATCTGGTTGAAATCAACCAAAGGGTAATATTTACATGTTTACTTCGCTCCGCCTCAATGAACATAGTAAACTCAGATCACTTCATTTCCCATTGAAGATTTTGGGTCGCGTGCTTCTGTTCTGAGAGACGAATCACTTTCTTGCCGGTGTGTGAATACATTCACTGAGTTTACAATGGCGATCGAGTTCTGTACCGCCTCGGTCTTGAATGCACTTTCACTTTGTTAATTGTGTAACATTGTTATAAACGTGAGCTTAGTTGGGAGATATCCAACAGTCCAGTTAATATTTCTGGAAATCCCTCCATATTCAATCCAGTTATGGAATGAATTTAAAGGACATCCCGCTCCAGCTGATTTTATACTTCAGGACCAGAATTTGATACAACATATAGACATTTTGAATAGTTATCTCCGGGCGGTCAATGCCAGGTCTGGGGTTTTATCCTTGAATTTTAGAAGGGACCTTCTGTCATATAAGAGAACGGGTCGCCCCCCTACCATTAATTTTGCCCTATATAAGGATGGTATTCATCCGGATGTTCTGCTTGCCCGGGTCTGGATGAAGAGGTTGATACAGAAAATCTTGTTTGATTGTGCTTATTCAGTTTACACTGTACGGTAGGGCTTACCCCAACCACAGTCGCTGCTGAATTTATCTAATAATTGTTTGTGTCATATCTTCAATTGTATTTTTGATTATATATATATATCAACCTGTTCGTTCATCCCCTAGCTTGTGGTTCACATTGTTGCTATTTTTATTTTTGAAAAATGGCTGATGGTACAAAAACAGGGGCAGAGGAGACCTTAGTGAAGGCTTAGTGAAGGCTAAGGATCAGCTTAAAGGGGAGGATGGTTCTATCATAGGTAAGGACGCCCTTATTAAGGCCTTGCATGCTCTGGGCAAATACCACATAGAGCCCATGACATCCCTCATAGATAGTAAAGACAGACTTCCAAAGTCTGAAGATAGTGCCACCCCCATACCCCCTGCTAGACGTAGAGTTAGTTTAAGGGGAGACAACTCCGATGATGGAGTAGGTATGCCTGCATACTCCCCTTTACCTAAACTCCCTCAGTTCTCTGGGGATGAACTTAAGGGGGATGTCTCCTACATGGAGTGGAGACATGATATTAACTCATTGATTGGTGACCCTGAAGTGTCAGCTAGTAGATTGGTACAAGCCTTACGCCGTTCATTACGAGGTACTGCCAAAAAAAAGTATTTTTTCTTTGGGAGATAGGGCTACTCCGGCAGAAATATTGAAAAAACTTGATACACTCTTTGGTGACATATCTACCCATGGTATGATTATGCAAGAATTTTTCAACTGCAGTCAAAAACCAAATGAGTCAGTTACCATGTTTGGCTGCCGTTTAGAGTCTTTGTTGTTATTAGCCATTGAGAACAAGTCACTGGACCCAGCAGCTAAAAATTATCTTCTTCGCCACAAATTCTGGACTTCGCTCTATAGTGAGAAATTAAAAAGTCAAACAAGGCACATGTATGATCGCATCCTGGACTTTGATGAGCTGTTAGGTAAGATAAGGGCAGTTGATAAGGAGATAAATATTAGCTCTTCCACTGCTACCTCAGGTAAGAAAGCTCAACACGATGCAATCACTTGTGATAGTGATGTGCAGGTAGTAGAAAGTCATAGTTTGGAAAAAGTTTTTGATGAGAAACTTAAGACTCTTGAAGAAAGACTGTCGTCCAAGGTCGATAATAATAACAGATTTTAAAGAAACTTGATTCCTCCCGTGGTCAAGGTCAAGGTCGAGGTCGTGGTAGAAGTCAAGGCCGTGGTAATTACAGAGGTAAAGGTCAGGGGACATCTGGTCAAAAGTCTACTTCAGATAAGTCTGACAAGAAAACCCCAATCTAATAATGGCTTCTGGAATTGGCCAGACAGGGGTCGAAATTCAAGGCCATGATCCGGATGTGTTAAGTAGATTGTTGGGACAGTCAAATGTCGGGACTATATTAGTCCAAGGTCGAACATTCAATGCTCTTATTGATAGTGGGTCACAAATATCAACCATAGCAAAATCAAGCTATGACTCACTTAAGGATAAACCAGAAATCCATAGTTAAGATACATTGGATTTGCAGGTGACTGTTGCCAATGAGTCAACATTACCCTATCTAGGCTACATTGAGTGTATAGTCAACTTACCATTTTTACAATCTTTAAACATTGATGTTCTGATGTTAGTGGTGCCTGATACTACACAAAATGAAGTTTGTCCAGTTATTGTGGGTACAAATATTATAAGATTTGCTAAAGAGCTGCTGTCCAGTGATACCCCTATCTCGCCTGAGTGGAGTATGGCGATAGATAGTATAAGTACCGTCTACAGTGTACTGGTAAGAAACCTGTAAAGGTGGCACCATATACCACTGTAGTTGTCAACGGGATAGCCCGTGGTCTCGATACTAATATTACTGACTTAGTCACTGAGAACCGTAATCAGTCGCGTCGTTCTTACACGGTATGTCCTCGGGTCATCAAGGTCAAAGGTCAAGTGTCTAGTGTTAAGGTTCCTGTTAAAATTTGTAACACTACAGGGAAAACTTTAACCATTGAGCCTAGATCAATTATTTGTAGTGCGTCTCAGGCTGAAGTGGTCGATGATTTTGCTTCGCGCATGCAGGCAAATTCGGACCAGGTTGATCAGCAAACACTGCCTGAGTGGCTTAATGTTGTTATTGACACTGAAACTTTAACCGAGGAGCAACTGTTACGTGTTCACCAAGTGCTCGGAAATTGGAAACATGCATTTTCCTCAAGTCCTTTTGACTTAGGACATACGGACTTAATCAAACATAGAATTGATCTCCTCGACGATAGACCATTTAAACAGCCCTATCGTAAAATACCTCCAGGTATGTATGAGGAAGTCCGTCAACATGTCAAGGATATGCTTGATGCAGGTGTCATCAGAGAGTCCAATAGCCCTTATTCCTCAAATGTCGTCTTGATAAGGAAAAAGGATGGCTCTCTTAGGTTTTGCATAGATTACCGTATGCTTAACTCAAGAACCCGCAAAGATGTATACATGCTCCCGCGTTTTGATGATACTGTTGATACCTTAATTGGGTCAAGGTATTTCAGTAAACTTGATTTACGTTCTGGGTATTGGCAGGTGGAAGTTCTAGAGTCAGACCGTGAGAAAACTGCGTTTTCTGTAGGAAACCTAGGCTTCTATGAAACTAACCGCATGGGTTTTGGTTTGACCTGCGCCCCAGCTACATTTCAACGTCTCATGGAGAAATGTATGGGAGATATGCATCTCAGGGAATGTCTTATTTTTCTTGACGACATCCTCATTTTTTCCAAGACTTTTGACGAGCACATCAGTCGACTAGAATCCGTATTTTCCAGACTCGTTCAGCATGGCTTAAAACTCAAACCTTCCAAGTGTGAGTTCTTTAAAACTCAGGTTACATATCTCGGTCATGTTGTTTCAGAGCAGGGTGTGGCAACTGATCCCGAAAAGGTGTCAGCTGTTAAAAATTGGCCTAAACCAACAAATGTGAAAGAAATCCGTCAGTTTTTAGGGTTCTGTGGCTATTATCGGCGGTTTATTAAGGACTATGCCAAGATAGTTTAACCCTTAAATCAGCTTTTACAGGGTCATGACTTGTCGAAAAAAGGTTCTAAACCTAAAACCAAGTCCAAGACAAAAAAAGCTGAGTGGATCTGGGGTGATTCACAGCAAGAGGCTTTCGATTCTATAAAGTCTAGACTGACGCAGCCACCAGTGTTAGCTTATGCTGACTATACCAAACCATTCATCCTTCATACCGATGCTTCAGCATCTGGATTGGGTGCTGTTCTTTACCAGATACAGGATGGAAAGGAAAGAGTCATAGCATATGCTAGCCGTGGTCTTAGATCTAGCGAGCGTAACTATCCAGCACATAAGCTTGAGTTTTTGGCACTTAAGTGGGCCGTTACAGATAAACTTCATGATTATCTCTATGGTAATACATTTGAGGTTGTCACAGACAATAACCCGCTTACGTATGTGCTTGGTAAAGCTAAGTTGGATGCCACCGGACATAGGTGGGTAGCCGCTTTGGCCAATTATAATTTCACTCTGAAATACCGAGCTTGGAAGAACAATGCCGATGCGGATGGTCTTTCTCGGTTATTTGCCAATACTGATGTTGTCAAGGCTGTTTGTCTGTCCGTCGTTGCTGATTTTCCCTTTCCAGAAGGTGTTGTCACTGATGATGCTACTCATGTGGCCACTGAGTTAGCACAAACTGTTGACAGCTTGGGGTCAGTAGACTGGCGAAGGCAACAATCAGAGGATACAGATATATCGAGAGTAGTTGACCTCCTCATAACCGGTTTTCATCCCAGGGGGGAAACACTCAAGGATGAATCCCCGTATGTACAAAAACTTTTGAGATCATGGAAGAGATTTCGTTTACTTAACGGTGTTTTATATCGAACCGTTTCTCTCGAAGGTCAAGAGACAAACCAGCTTGTTCTGCCAAAGAAGTACCATACCTTGGCCCTCAAGGGGGTCTATGATGATGTGGGTCATCAGGGTAAGGAGAAAACGCTTTGGTTGGCAAGGCAACGGTTTTACTGGCCTAGTCTTGAGAAGGATGTAAATGAAAGAGTGGAGACCTTTGGTCGTTGTCAAAGACGGAAAACACCAGTCAAACCCCGAGCCAAATTAGTTCCCATTCAAAGTACTCGACCATTAGAGATAGTCTGCATAGATTTTCTCGGTTTAGAAAGGTCTAAGGGTAGGTACGAGAATATTCTGGTCATTACAGATCACTTTACCAGATATGCTCAGGCTGTGCCCTGTCGGAACCAGACAGCACATGTCACAGCTAAGGCTTTATATGAGCACTTCATAGCCTTTTACAGTTTCACTGAGCGTCTGCATAGTGACCAGGGTCGTAACTTTGAGAGCAAGGTTATCAAAGAACTTTGTAGACTCGCCAGAGTTACCAAATCACGTACCACTCCTTATCACCCGATGGGAAATGGTCAAGTAGAACGGTTTAACCGTACACTGTTGGGAATGCTTGGTACTCTTGTGGAGGACCAGAAGGCTGACTGGAAGTCGTACGTCTCACCACTGGTCCAAGCCTATAATGCCACCAAGAACGATTCCACCGGGTATTCATCCCATTACTTAATGTTTGGGTGGCACCCCCGCCTGTCAGTTGACGCTTTCTTTGGTACAGAACCAAGGGAGGTGGGTGCAGCTGAACCAACCTCATATGTCAGCAAGCTTAAAGATAGGATGGAATATGCCTTCAAAGCTGCGCAAGCGGAAGCCTCTAAAAGTGCTGACCGCAATAAGGGCCGCTATGACCGGTCCATACATGAAACTCGGCTAGAGATTGGAGACCGTGTCCTAGTTCGGAAGGTTGGTCTCCAGGGCAAACACAAACTGGCTGATAAATGGGAACAGGAACCCTATCTGGTTGTCAATATACCAAATAGTGATATTCCGGTATACGAGGTGAAGCCTGAGTCGGGAAAAGGGGCCAGACGGACCCTTTACCGGAACATGCTGCTGCCTTTTAACGCTATACCCGTAGATGTTCCCAGGAGGGTGGATCGTTGCAAAGCGAAACCATCTAAACCATGCCCAACTCAGACATATGAGAGCGAGGTAACATCATCTGCTGAAGAAACAGACAGCAGTGATGATGTAGCACCAATTCCACCTCCGCTTCCAAAGAGGCGGTTAAGGAACAAACAGAGTCCAGAACCTGTGGACCATATCCATGAGTTTATTGACCTGGACGATACCCAGATCACGGTGAGTGATGATGCTCCAAGTGATACGGACTTGGAGGTACCTGTTGCTGATACATCTGCACAGGAAGACAACCTGCTTGATCCGGAGGGAGCAAGCAGGGATGATGTATCCTTACCCATTACCGTGAGGCGTTCCGCCAGGAGCCACAGACCTCCGACACGGTATGGTGACTGGGCTTATGCTCAACAGGCAAGGTGGTCTGGATATAAAGAAACATCAGTATGAGACCCTTATACGTATTGGTAATAACTATTTTATCCATTGTTTTATTGCATTCATTGTTTTACTCCGTTTCCTAGCCAGTGTAGCTGGTAAGGTAGGGCTCTCCCCAACCGCCAGTATGGGCTTGGGAACCGGTTTGACACAGGATCATGTGATATTTACTTTTCCCTGTGAACATTTTAATACCAACTCTTTGTTTTTTAATTTTACAATATGTATGCGTGACCATTTGGACATTTAGACCTAGGTGTTGACCTCCAAATCCCACAGTACCTACTAACACTTGTGAAAGTGGCAGTATGATATATTGTGGTGTTGGGAGGATGTAGCTACAGCTATAGTCTGGGGTGCTCAAGGTCAAGAGGGATTCCGAACTTCCTAAAGGTGCGTGTGGAATGATTGGTTCATTTTGTTATATGTACCGTGCTATAACAGCTATAGTCACTGGAGCTAGCCCAGTAACAGGTTTCCCACCTTTTATTGCCTTTTTCTTCATAGAAATAAAGGGATAGGAGTACCTGGGAAATGACAGGAGCCATTTCATCAAAGGGGGGGGGGGGGGGGGGGGGGGGGGGGGGGGGGGGGGGGATATGTAACCAGGTGAACTTGTTATGCAATGTCACCAGCGCGCGCGTATTTTGCACGGGCTGTGAGAGATAAGTGTGTACAAGTGTGTATGTGAGGAACGCATGCGCGAGAACGTCGGTACCCGGTTCACAAACCCTTCCCCTTCACTCCACAGCTGACCATTGCACCGGCAACATACAGCTTAGCCCTGGTAAGTCACATATTTAAGTATATACGTACATGTATTCTCATTTATTCGTAAGTTCATTCTCATTGTAAATGTGAATCATATATACCGTACGTAATACTGCATGTATATTGTTTTGCAGGCTTTATGCTTGGGCAATAAATATTCTGAACCTTAAAACGCCTGGAGTTTTACATTACACTACCAAGGGTTTACATGAACACAAGTGGAATAGCCGCGTTATGTGCTAATAAAAATGCCAGTATATTGCAGACAGTTTAGAAAACAGGATCTGACAGAACACTGACACTCTCGATAGCACCGAGCTCATGACCTACGTAGCACAGTAGGTCTACCGTTAGCTGTATCTCGAATGCCATGCTTGATATGCCTACCATTTCAGTGGTCACAGAAAATAAAGCTCAATTCAAACACTATTTAACAACACAAAACGTAGCAGAAGTATGCTATATTGAGAACAGGGACACATTATTGTCGTAATGTGACTCAATCTAAACATGGAGGACACAAGTTTCCGGCCGTCGAATACCGCCAATTTTCAAATCAATGTTTCTTTACTTACTATTATCAGAATTTACATCCCAAAACGCCAGTGCGACCATGAAATCCAATATTTCAAGAACACCATGTATATCACCAGCTAACCCGCGACTAAAATCCACATTGTTACACTTTTTCTCGAGCTCTGAATATCCCGGCTATTAGACTGCATCACATCATTTTTTTAACAGAGTCCCAGTGTCTCGAGTGACCAAATCACATACATACTATACTGTCAACACTGAACTTTAAATTCGTATTTATATGGGTATTGCTAAGTTTTTATTATACAGTATCATAAAGATTTGTTATAAATGAATATTTTACCTTGAAAATATCGTATCTATGTGTATCAACATCGTTAATAATCAAAACATGTATGACACTATATTTTGTGTTGCCTTGGCGACGAGAATAGTTGACTGTCTGCTGTTCCACTATTGTGCACACATGTACGATAAGTATAATAATGTTACAAAGTAACGCACTTACGTCACACTGTTGCGACCGAATTTTGCAATCTGGTGGCGAAGTTTTAAATTTGGTTAACGTAAATATAAGGATTGATTGTCAATTTTGTTGCTTGCATGGACTGATGAAGGGAAGTGAACCTCGTGCAAATGGTACATGAACTACTTCGCAGTTCACTTCGTTTGCACGAGGTTCACTTCCCTTCATCAGTCCATGCAAGCAACAAAATTGACAATCAATCCTTAAAAGGAGGAGTAGGATTTTATAGCAAGTATCCACCAAAGTTCCCTATCTGGGGCCCGGCACCTCTGGCCCCAGGGGTAAGACCAGCCTCGTTTATATAAAATATGATTGTCCTCCTCCAACAATGTTCCACACCAAATTTTGTAATAATCTACTTTTGGGTTTTGGAGGAGTAGTATTTTAAAGCAAAATTTCATCAAAGTTGCCCTTTGGGGCCCCACACCTCTGGCCCCAGGGGTCACACTAGCCTCATTTATATAAAATATGACCGCCCTCCCCAAATAATGTTTCACAACATATCTGGTTGAAATCCAAAAAAGGGGTTAAGGAGGAGTAGGATTTCATAGCAAAATTTCATCCAAATTCCCGATTTGGGGCCCCGCCCCTCAGGCCCCAGGGGTCACACTAGCTTCATTTATATAAAATATGACCGCCTTCCCCAAATGATGTTTCACAACATAACTGGTTGAAATCCACTGAAGAGTTAAGGAGGAGTAGGATTTTATAGCAAAATTTCATCAAAGTTCCCCATTTGGGGCCCCGCCCCTCAGGCCCTAGGGGTCACACCAGCCTCTTTTATATAAAATATGACCGCCCTCCCCAATGATGTTTCACACCAAATTTAGTTGTAATCCACCCAAGGGTAAAGGAGGAGTAGGATTTTATAGCAATATTCAAATAAGTTCCCTTTTTGGCGCCCGCCCCTCTGGCCCTAGGAGTCAGACCAGCCTCATTTATATAAAATATGATTGCCCTCCCCCAATGATGCTTCAAACCAAATTTGGAAGTAATCCACCTAAGCGTTAAGGAGGAGTAGCGTTTTGAAAGAAAAAGTTTACGGACGGCGCACGACGACGGACGAAGCACGATGGCTATAGGTCATCCTGACCCTTTGGGTCAGATGACCTAAAAAGTCTGTCGTACGGCGGACGGCGCACGGTGGCGACGACGGACTGAACACGATGGATATAGGTCATCTTTCAGTACAATAACGAGTGAACGTACACTATATTATTTCAATGTCAATATAACGTATTCAAATGAAATTATTAGCATATATTGGGTAAAAATAAAGATCGAACACAACCTTGTTATTTGTTTGCCACACAACGAAACATATAAATACATTCATGTACATACACAATGACTTAAAAAGGAATTCAATAACAAACTGTGAGCAAGTTATTGTTATACGAATTGGACACTAGACGTGTCCCTGTTTCAGCCTGATTAGGCCTGTTTCTAATGATAATCTTACCAGGCATAAAGAATCATCATCCAAAATGAAAAAGATTTTCTTCAATTAATGTTTTAAACTGTCTCTACCTCAGTTTACACCGATGAGGTAATAAAATGATTAATTCATTGAATCGTGACAGTTCAAGAAATATTACAATAGAGAATCACCGTAGAGCTTCCATTGAAATGTTTAGTTAACCAACCTTATTTACGTCGGCTCCTTTATCCAGGAGTAGCTTTACAGTGTCTGCGTATCCATTCACGGATTATTGTGTTTTTGATGTAACAATTCGTATTGAGTGACACGGTAGGTTAAATATGACCCCAAAAAGAACGCATGACCTTTCAAACCCGTGTGTAAATGAAGAATCTGGATAGGCCGAGGGAGCAGTTTGAAAAATGGCGTTCTGAGCGAAGAATTCGGTGATGTTTTTACGGATTATTGTGTTTTGGATGTAACAATTCGTATTGAGTGACACGGTAGGTTAAAGATGAATGTTTCTTAATGACGGTCGCATATAGTGTGCACCGTTTCAGTTTGAATAAAAGTGTTTTTCAGTCGATTGATGGGTGAGATAGGGTGCCGTTTCGCTGGTGACGGAGTTTCCGGCCTTGTAGTTAACATATTACACATAGCACTTTCATATAAAAAAAAATAAAATCACATTTTCCATGCAAGCCCTGTGGGATCGAACACAGAGAATGTTGAGCTAGCTCCATCTCAACATTGAAAAACATCATTTATTTGCCAGACAACGAAACATGTAATTATATGTATACTGACTTGAAAAGCGCATGACGAGTTTGTCTCTATTGCGATCGAATGACATATCGTGAACAAGTTATTGTTTTACAAAAATAACACAACACGTGTTCTTAGCCTGATTAGGCCTGTTTCTAGAGACCAACCAACCAATTGTTTTCCCATAGACCTTAGTGTTAACGTTTTGGATTATTTCATTCAAATTCTTGAATTGATGGTTTATAACAAAAGTTTAGGGTCTGATATAACACCTAATCCAAAAAAAAAAGTTGGGTCCTTCAGCTCGAATTTTCCCCAAGGTAGCCATTTTGAAAATAGGTGAATTTCGCAGTAGACATTCTCAAAAATCTTAAATGTTTACCTGTTTACTATTATTACGTGAACTTTTGGGGAAAAAACCAATCGCACTTAAGAAATTTATATCAACATTTCTTATTGATAGTTACCTATCAGGCTACACATCTATTTTCTCACTTCATAACATACTGGCCAATCAGTGGCTGCCAGACATTTTATCCTTAGCTCAACGTTCTATACACAGGGGCTGTTTCAAAAAGATATTTTTTCAATTGGTTGGTTGTTCCCTATAGCATCTTTCACATTTTTCAAAAATAACTTTTTGGAACAGGATAGAACCATAGGGTATGCTATCAAAATATGCAGTGCCTGACTGCAAGTCTTAGGCTGGTAGGTTGATTCTTCTATTGGTACCGGATATGAAATTCTTAAGAGAAAACCACATTAAAATTGAGTTAATTTTGAAATGTAAATTTTAATATCTTTATAAGCTTTGAATTTAAAGTGATGGCTTTTGGATAATAGCCAAGTATAGAAATCGTGCTACTCAGAAATATAAACAAATAAGATATATAATGTTATCGCCTCCACCCCCTAATTTCTGGTCTTTTTGTAAAAAAAAAATAAGAAAAAAAGGCCGAACGAGAAAATAAATTAGAAGTGGAGCCATTATTTAGATAAAAGAGTCGAAACACAGACACAGAACACGGAACCGGGCAAGTGACAACAAAAAATAACCAGATATATCACCAAACACTGAATTGGGGTAGTGACAACAGAACAACCAAACATATCACCGAATACCGAATCGGGGTAGTGACAACAGAACAACCAGACACACACCCACACATTGAACCGGGGTAGTGCCAGCAGTAAAACCAGCATACCACCGTACCCCGAGCCACGATATATACCGCTACAATTGAAATATAGAATGTATGTCCGTATCTGTCCGGTCTATGGCCCTCCTTGTAACACTACATGTGTCATATTTTCATCATCAATCCCCCCTGAATCTCAATTTCTCTCTAAATTCTGCTACAATGCCTCCAAGATGAGAATCCCGTCCGAAAATGTGCTAGTCGGTCCCATCATCTGGTTTCCAGGGACGCTAGATGGCACAAAATGTCATATGCGGTAGCTATATGTAGAGACCAACCAACCAATTGTTTTCCCATAGACCTTAGTGTTAACGTTTTGGATTATTTCATTCAAATTCTTGAATTGAATATGACGATTATGGATTATAACAAAAGTTTAGGGTCTGATATAACACCTAATCAAAAAAAAAAAGTTGGGTCCTTCAGCTCAAATTTTCTCCAGGGTAGCCATTTTGAAAATAGGTGAATTTGCAGTAAACATTCTCAAAAATCTTAAATGTTTACCTGTTTACTATTATTACGTGAACTTTTGGGGAAAAAACCAATCGCACTTAAGAAATTTATATCAACATTTCTTATTGATAGTTACCTATCAGGCTACATATCTATTTTCTCACTTCATAACATACTGGCCAATCAGTGGCTGCCAGACATTTTATCCTTGGCTCAACGTTCTATACACAGGGGCTGTTTCAAAAAGATATTTTTTCAATTGGTTGGTTGTTCCCTATATTAACAATCTCACCAGACATAAAGAATCATAATCCCAAATGAAAGCGATTCTGTTCAATTAATGTTTAGATTGTCTCTACCACAGTAAACACTGATGAGACAATAAAATGATTAATTCATCGAATGGTGACAGTTCAAGCAGTATTACAATAGAGCATCACCATACAGCTTCCCTTTAAATGTTCACTTAACAAACCTGATCTACGTCGGCTCCCTTATCCAGAAGTATCTTAACAATTTCTGTGTGACCACCCTCAGCTGCTCCGGACAAAGCATCTGACTGAAACATAAGTAAACATCACAAATTATAAGTACCTCCCACATCGTCATGATACAGATATAGGTATCATCTTGTGGTTAAGGGATTCCAAGAAGTAAATAATAATTACTTCTATAAATTAATCATCAATTATATCATACATATTACTTTTCCTTTTATTGATTTTTTCTTATTGATTGATTGATTTATTTCTGTCAACTGATATATTCAGTAAAAGTCATTTTGATTTACCTTCACGAGTAAAAGGAACAATGATTTAAATACACAGGTAACAGCCAGCTAAACTGATAAAAGAAAACTCCAACTGTACAATTTACCTAAGATTTTCGGACCACCTAGATATATATTTTCTAATTGATGGGAGAAACATGATGACAACGAAAATATAGCTATATGACTAGTCTCAGGGCAGAAACCTTAGTTTACTCATACAAACTTTAGGGAAAGTCTTTTCATCAACCTTCAGCTATAGAAGTGTTTATTTGAAAAAAATTATTTCATCAGTGTTGTTTGAAAATTTCCAAGTATTTAGTCACCTTATACGAATTGTACATTGTTGCTATTCTGTAACATTACACGATGCAGAGTTTGTTTGCAAAGATACGGAACTTGCTCTGGTAAGGTTATATCATGAGTGTCATGTAGTTGTTAATATTAAATCATCAACTCAATACAATTCTATAAGATCCGGTCTGAACTTGAATGTTGAAGACATTGCATTCTTATTGGAAAACAATATCTATACAGTACATCAAGGACAGTGCTAGGACTGTCATCATTTCATTTTTGTAGCACATTCAAACATATATAAAGACGCTTAAACTGTAGGTATCTGCCAATTTGATTACCCTTTAGGAGAAAATGTACAGTATACAATGTTGATTTACCGAAATCAGATGAAATAATAAGCACATATTGGGAAAAGATCAGTGGAGTTTTGAACTGACTCCATCTCAACATTGAAAAACATCATTTATTGGCCAGACAAAGGAACATGTAAGTACATGTATACGGACTTGAAAAGGTCATGACGAGTTTGTATCTATTGCGATCTAATGACAGATTGTGAAGAAGTTATTGTTATACAAAGTTAACACAAAATGTGTCCCTGTCTCAGCCTGATTAGGCCTGTTACTAATGATAATCTTACCAGATATAAAGAATCATAATCCCAAATGAAAACGATTCTGTTCAATTTATGTTGATATTGTCTCTTCCTCAGTTGACACCGATGAGACAATATAATTATTAATTCATCGAATTGTGACCGTTTAAACAATATTAAAATAGAACATCACTACACAGCTTCAATTAAATCGATTAATAATCGATCAGCATATTTTGGGGCAAACCTTATTAAGAATGGCTTTCAAATTTAATTGATAAAAACTGTCGACATTTAACAACAACTGAAGAAATCGTATTTATTTAATGACCAATGGCATCTTCAATCTAAAACGCCATACATACTCAACATCATGGACATAAAACAGCGATGTCTTAGTGATGACTTTTGAACAAGAAATATAACAATAAAACAACTAATTGTGATTATTTGAAAACTGTCACAGTGTTTTAAACTCGTTGAAAATGCAGGTAAATCTAAAGAAACCAATTGACTAAATAACGTGCTATTTCATACTTGGGTCTGTGTCCGATGAGTTATCAACTTTCATGATATATTGTTCTAAAATTAAAAAAAAAAGGCTTGATTGACAATCCCTGTAGCAAAATTAAACGTAGAAAAACTCCATTTGCAAATGATATAACAACCTTATATGGTAAATACTATGTGTAATGTCCACGTGCCACGTGATTGGGTTATTATCGATCATTATATAAAACGAGTAAGAAGAGTTTTGTTTGAGTAGTTTAACTTGACATTCATCTTATACGTGAATTCTTGAAACTTAACTTTCTTATCAGTTTCATTGTCTCAGTTTATATAGCAACAACTGACAGACTACTATACATAATGAAGCTCGATATCGACAAAAGTACCCTTGTATCTTTAAATTTTCAAATGAATGAATATTTTTGAAATGTTGTCATATCTTAGCCAACTTGATCTATTATTCCTTTTCAGTTACGATGTTTTATACCTCAAATGCAAAAAAGTAACATATAACAAGAACAACGAGAAATATGCTGAAAGTAAAATGTTTTAATGAACAATATGTACGATGTATATATTCAATTGGCATTTCGTATTAATCAATGTGCATGGTAATTAATGTACATATTTATAATAATGCATTAAACAGCATTCTTAAATACTCACCACAGCGTCAAGAAAAATGGTCTTTGATTAAACATTATACTGCAATATCGGTAATGTGGCAGACAAATCTGATTGGCTGAAATAATGCGACGTCACAGAACACTCAAACTGACGTGCAATACTGTCGCAGAATCCATTTTGATTTAAAAAATTGAATATCACGTGATATGAGGTATACAAATCAGTAAAAGTTACAAAAATGAAAATGTAATATTTTGAGTTGCTTAAGCAAACAACAGTATGAAAAAGAAGTTCAATTTGATCAAATGAAATATTTGACATAGAAAGTATAAATAAAGCGGATATACTGAAAAGTGAATGTTTACGAAAATTAACAATAAGGATATTACCGCTTTATTAATGACATCTCTCGTGAAGGTTTGTATTTGCGGACACATACTAAGAATAAGTCAATTATTATATTTAGAAAATTAGAATATGAATAACTTAAATCAATTTATTATCTTATAAAGCACATTCTCTTTTTTCAAATGGAATATATGGATCAACATAAAAGAAGTCGACTGCAATCACCTGTTTTAATTTATCGTAATTTATATCTCTTTTTATCTCTTTTTATTTATTTATCTTTTTACCTGTTCATGTACCATGTAGCTTAACTGTTAAAACAACACTCCACCTTGATTGTTTACGTTTTTGTGACCACCAGTATACATATTTTTCAGTTTTGGAAGAAACAGGATGACACAGTACATTAAAGCTATAGGACTTGACGAAGGGCAGAAACCTAAGTTTACTTAAAGGGACCAACCAACCAATTTTTTTCACAGATACTTTAGTGTTAACGTTTTGGAGTATTTCATTCAAATTCTTGAACTCAATATGACACTTATGGTTTATAACAACAGTTTAGGGTCTGATATAACACCTAATCGAAAAAAAAAAAAACAGTTTGGTCCTTCAGCTCAAATTTTCTCCAGGGTAGCAATTTTGAAAATAAGTGAATTTCGGAGAATAAATTTCTTAAAAAACTTATACATTTACCTGTTTATCATTATAACGTGAATTTTTGGGGAAAAAAATCAATCGGACTTACGAAATTTATATCAACATTTCTTATTGATAGTTTCCTTTCAGGCTACATATCTTTTTTCTCACTTCATAACAAACCGGCCAATAAGTGGCTGCCAGACATTTTAGCCTTGGCTCAACTTTCTATACACAGGGGCTGTTTCGAAAATATATATATATTTTTCCAATTAGTCTGTTGTTCCCTAAGCAATTGCTTAAGACTTTTCAATAGAAAGTATACATAGTTATTAAACTGCCACCAAAGTACCATTGGTTTCAGAAAAAAAAATAACAGATACTTATGGTACTTTCAAATTAATAGATGTAATATTCATTGTTGTCAAAGTAATTTATTTATTTAGTTATATTTACATCAGGTTTTAGAAATATTGTTTAAAAAACTAGCCAATGAAATAAATCCTTTATTGATTTTTTTTTATTTATCTAACACGGATTTAACATAAATGTTGTTCTGTAACATAACACCATGCACGGTTGTGATGCAAAGATACGTAGCTTACTCTGGTAAGGTCGTATCGTGGTATCATCAAGGAGTAGCAAACATGAAATTATTAGCTGAATGTCATGTCAAGTGACTGAATATATAGATACTATTTTCTAATCGGAGAAAGGTATATATATACAGCAAATGAAAGATCAGTGCTAAGACTGTCATTATTAAATTTTATTAAAATATCCAAACCAATATGAAGAGATCCTAAACCGAAGGGGGCGTACAATATACACTATGCATGTTGATAATAGGGAAAAAACACTATAATACATTTTACGCAAGTAGAAAATTGGAACTTACTATTTATATAAGTAAGGAGTTGTAAATGATAAGATAGAGACATGTCGTTTTATGTCACGATGGATGTCACATCCTTATTACCATCGTGAAGATGTCTTTTTCCCGTTTAAGAAAAAAAACTATAATATGATATGTTTCTAGTTAAAAAGACTTAACTATAGAAAAAAAAATACTCTGTAAATATATGTCCTCGTCTTCTAAATACTGTTTATTTCGATTGATGATTATATACAATTCTACAAGGGAAAATCAATGAGTCAAATGGGTGCGAGTGACGAGTCCGTGCCCTGTTCTTCTTACGAGAGGCAATATAAGCATTCTTGTAGGACCTACTGAATTAAACTGTTATTGGTTTACACTGACTCATGTATTAAAAAACACTGACCGTTCACTAGTATGTTTGCTATTGCAATCCTACCAACACCAGATGCAAGTTCTTTCTGTCTTTTTGGGATTTACCTGTGGTTTTAGATATATCACGAAAAATAGTATCTATTAAAATAAATGAAATTGACAATTTGTAACATTGATTTTTTTAATTGTAATGAAGATGTTCTATAAACATGGCCAAAAAAGGGGGGATGTTAAAAAAACCATTACAAATAAATGTTAATATTTCAGCAACAATTGGTCAATAAAATTTAGTTTTCAATATCAGACTTATATCATTTATCGTGTTATTCATTTTCAAGTTTCAAGATAGAGCTTGGTTATTTTTTTAATAATGAAAGGAATTATATACAAGACCTATAACCAAATATCATATTTGACCATATCATACATATTGAACGAAATCCTCAAGATCAGAGCCAAATGTTGTTTTAATGTAGACATCTTTAAAACTTAAGTTGTGAACTAAAGTGCACGTCGTAGTACACTGGAGCTAACAGCTGGTGTACTCGTTGTACTATGAAGTTTAGTCTAGTGCACTACCGTGTTCACTTTTAGTGCATAACGAAAGACCAAGTTGAGTTTGCGCCGAACAACATGAATAAATATATATTGCTTAAACTCCAAGAAGGTAAGTGATATACGATTCTAACACTGTTCAACTATGGTATAGTTAATGATTTTCAAAGAGTATAAGGTAGTATTATCAAAATATTTTTGTCCCTGTGCCTCTTTGTTATTTAGAAGAAGTTGTTTAATTGAAAACGTTAACGCCAGACGGCCGGACGGGCGACGGATACCGCACCACGGCATAAGCTCACTTGCCCTTCGAACAGGAGAGCTAAAAATGGATTATTCCATCGAATAGTGATTGATGCAACAATAGTATAATATCCAATCATTAGGACAGTATAATGCATACATTCTGAATAGATTTGGTTCAATCTCATCCAGAATTTGGTTATTTCAAATTAAGAACAATTTGTTCTTATTGGAAGCACTTGATTATATACATAAGAAGTTTATATTACATTCGTTACTAAACGGATTACGACAGTTTTCGGTAAATGCTGAAATAATTTGTAATATTTGAGAGGAAAACATAACACAAACATTTAATATGAAATGGGATTTACTTTTGTAATCTAATTTAAGGAAATCGTTTATAAATTTGTAACCGATAATATCACTTACAATATTTTTCAATTCAAATATTTCCAAACATTTGTTTGTCAAAAATATGATTCCATAATAAGGATGTCACCACGGAATTTGTAATAACGACGTAATTTGTAATACAAATTTCAAAGTCTTTTTTTACCGGACAAACTGTCATCAGATGGAAAGATAATTTTTACTTTGTACATGTTTCGAACTAATTATATTGGCAAAAATACTCATTTTTTACTCATAATGACATTTGAAACGTTAATCACTTTGCTGGGTAAAAAATGTGTAATAATGCATTTGACAGTATTTACATTACTGTTTAGATGCTACGGTTAAATAATATTAGTCAAATCATAGAATCTTTTTTTCATCGAAATGACGACGATTGATATTGTTATCCTAGCTTCGAAAATTATCATATCGATCAAAACAAAGAACCATAATTATTGCTATTTTTACATTTTTATTATCAAACCTAGAGCACATAATGCGTATGCGTAATGCGTACTGTAGACATATTGCATCATCGACTATTTGCCTGAAAAATCTGATTGGCTGAAATAATGGGACCTCACAGAACACTCACACTGACGTGCAATACTGTCGCAGAATATAAAGCGATATGATGTATACAAATCAGTATTTGTAACAAAAATGAAAATGTAATAATGTTTTGAGTTGCTTTTGCAGACTATTTTATACAAAAAGAAGAATTTGATCAAATGTAATATTTGACATAATATGTAACATCTTAAGAAGCAGATATTCTGAAAAGGAAAATGTTTGTAGAAATTAACATGCAGTACATTGATAACGCGGTAACAATGTTCATGAGAAAATTGGCGAGGAAAACGAAACGAAAATATGGATGACAGACGATAGTATAAGGATATGGACTAAATTATTGCAATTATTAAAAACATGAAATATCTACGAACCCACATCAATAAGACCTCATTAGTATATGATTTAACCTTCATTGTTCACGTGTCGTGAGAATCAGTAATTACCAATGAATGACCCAGGATATTGTTGAACAGTAGGGAAAGGACATGCTTTTCATTAGGATTGATGGGTTAATATTCGATACATCTCCGAGAAAGTGTGATTCCATTGAAAACATTGGGTTTGAATAAGTTTGCTCGACGGCCAATGGTAAGAACCTGTCGTTCTGTTAAAAAAATAAATGTCTTTCTTGGTGAAACGAAAGAAGCACGTGTGCGGTAAAGATTGTTAATATGTTGCGAACTTCTAGGTTTATATCTGTTTAACCGGTTTTTTTTCTGATGGAATGAGGAAGGTAGGTCCGTAGATAACGGCGATCATATTGAAAGGCTAGGGCAACAGTTAGTTTTACTCTTGACAAATACAGCTGTAATGGATATTACAGTTATAATTATAATAAGAATGTTCTGATATGAACATCGAGGTGTGTCATTTTTATCGAATGTTTATCAGTCTGAAAACGTCTGAATAATTCCAAATACACAGGTTACTGAGTATGTCTAAATTTAACAAAATTTCAGGTCCCTGTGCTGAGGAAAACAGAACCATTTGATTGGTTTTGGTGTTTAATATTTTATTAAAACTTTTAAATATATGGCTTTTATTCAACTTCCTATCATTACCTACTGAGTGTGTGTGTTTGCAGGTTTTTAATGGCAAATGATAGGCCTGGAGGGTAGGCTAGTCTACTATAATGTTACAAGGGACCAACCAACCAATTGTTTTCCCATAGACTTTAGTGTTAACGTTTTGGATTATTTCATTCAAATTCTTGAATTGAATATGACGATTATGGTTTATAACAAAAGTTTAGGGTCTGATATAACACCTAATCAAAAAAAATAGTGGGTCCTTCAGCTCAAATTGTCTCCAGGGTAGCCAGTTTGAAAAGAGGTGAATTTCGCAGTAAAAATTCTCAAAAATCTTAAATGTTTACCTGTTTACTATTATTACGTGAACTTTTGGGAAAAAAACCAATCGAACTTACGAAATTTATATCAACATTTCTTATTGATAGTTACCTATCAGGCTACATATCTATTTTCTCACTTCATGACATACTGGCCAACCAGTGGCTGCCAGACATTTTATCCTGGGCTCAACGTTCTATACACCGGGGCTGTTTCAAAAATATTTTTTTCAATTGGTTGGTTGTTCCCTACAAAAGGTTTGGAAGCCTTGTCCTGCAATACAGTAACGGAGTGATATTTTTGTTCAATGAAATATGTAATCGTTAACTGTGTAACACTATCGGTTTATTGTTAGTATGGCATATATATATCTACAGAATGTTTCTTTTTCCTTATTTTTTTTTAAAACTATGTAAGATAGGTTGATCCTACATAGCTATCTTATATTGGCAAACTCTATTCAAACCTGCCGATATATGAGAGAATAGTTCCCTAGAAACAGCCACGTCTTTCTCGATTATCTTGTGACGTACAAGCTGAGCATGAACGCTTATACATTACACACGATATTTCTTGCACTACTCTATATTATTAACAGATGGGTCGACAAAGTAAATAAAGATCCGACAACATCATGCCGCCTATAATTGTATTGCATATGGTTAATATGTCCTTTGTTTCCGTGTCATTTGACCGATACTTTTGTCTATTTACTTCCATATATGGTGTTTATCCGATCTTACAAGTAGACGGTTTTATACGAGACATAAACGAGTCACAAAAATCTTTTAGTTTTACAGTTTTAGTTTTAGTCTCACCAGAGAATTTTGCCTTCTCCCAAGATTTAAAAGACCACATTACAAAATTCATACTTTTGAAAATTCAATGAGGCATTATATGTTATTGCTTTTGTCTATATTATTAAACATCAACAGGAAAACCCAAACATATAATAATACCGTTAACACCCTAGACACACAAATACTATGAATATAACTTTCGTAAATGGGAAATAGTGAAGACCTGGAAAAGTAAAAACTATGACCTTTATACTCAGATCATGATCCGCAACATGACAAGGTGGGGAGGGAACAATGATTTCCTTCTATCACCAAAACAACTCAAAACCGCCCCGAGTTTGTTGGAAGTTCTACAATAGGGGAGTATGTAACCGACAAGTATGTATGTTCCCACAAAAAGGGCCAAAACGTGCATAGGGACTTGATCAAAGGTTATTTTTCTAAAACGATGACAACAGAAGGGAATTAACTACTAATCATAGACACTCAAATAATTATGACTGATTAACGGATTTACTGTTTATTCCGCAATCTCTATTATAATCCCTGATTGTTACCACCAGGCCTGAAGAACATACTTGTTAAAGGGAGAACAGACGGGTTCTTTTTACAGTTATTTGGGTCCAGGTGAGCCGACCATGTATCATCTGCTAGAAATTAGCAAGTCATTTCAATGTAAAAAAAACTTACAAAAGAAGTTGAGGTTAATAGTTTTGAAAGTATTCTATACTCTACCTCCTTTATAACAAGAGGCCCATGGGCCTTAACGGTCATCTGACAAACACTAACAGCAGGAACACACCCCTGAATCCAGCATAATTACCATATATCAATTATACGCAGACAGTCATGTTTCAGATCAAATCTGGTTTTTATCGTTTTTTGCTTAAAGACGGAGCAGCATTTTAAAGCAAAATTTCAGCCAAGTTCCCATTTTACGGGCATGTCCCTCTGTCCTAATGGGTCGGACCAGCCTCATTTAAATCACTAAATGATTTCCCTTCCCCAATGATGTTTCACACTAAATATTGTTGTAATCAAAAAGGGCATTGAAGAGGAGTAGCATTTTAAAGCAATATTTAGCCTAAGTGTTCCTTTTGGGCGCCCCAGGGCTCAGACCTGTTTCATTTATATAAATTGTGATTGCTTTTCCATTAAAATGTTTCAAATTATATTTGGTGGTAATCAATACAGGCATTAAGAAGGAGAGTGATTTTAAAGCAAAATGCTTTTGGGGCTTCACACTTTTGTCCCCATAAGCATCACTTATAAATATTGTGATTGCAATCTCCTTATAATAATTCAAACAAAATTTAGATGTTATCCAACTAAGGGTTAAAGAAGAGTATGGTTTTAAAGCAATAATTTACCAAAGTTCCCCTTTTGGCACCCCACAACTGTGACCCCAGGGGTCAGACTTTATTAACATACAACATGATTTTTCACCCAGTGTTTGAAAGTTTCCAAGTATTTAGTCACCTTATACGAATTGTACATTGTTGCTATTCTGTAACATTACACGATGCAGAGTTGCGTTGCAAAGATTAGGAACTTGCTCGAGTAGAAGGTCATATCATGGCAGTGTCATGAAGGGGTAAATATTAAATCATAAACTGAATGCAATTCTATAAGATCCGGTCTGAATTTAAATGTGGATGAAATTGCTTTCCTATTTGAAAACAATATCTGTACAGTACATCAAGGATCTGTGTTTGGACTCTAATCATTTCATTTTTGTAGCACATTCAAACACATATCAAAAGACCTTGAACTGTAGGTATCTGCCAATATAATTGCCCTTCAAGTGAAAATGTACAATATGCAATGTCAATTTATTCTAATCAGGTGAAATAATAAGCACTTATTTTAAAGAGATAAGGATCGAACACAGTGGTTTTGAGCTGACTTCATCTCAATATTGAAAAACATCATTTGTTTGTAAGCCAACGAAACATTAAAGTACATGTATACTGACTTGAAAAGCGCATGGCGAGTTTGTATCGATTGCGATCTAATGAGAGATTGTGAACAAGTTATTGTTATACAAAGTTAGCACATGGCGAGTTTTTATCGATTGCGATCTAATGACAAATTGTGAACAAGTTATTGTTATACAAAGTTAACACTAGACGTGTCCTCTCCTGACCTGATTAGGCCTGTTTCTAAAGACAATCTAACCAGGTATAAATAATCATGATCCCTAATGAAAGCGATTTTGTTTAATTAATGTTTTAACTGTCTCTACCTCTAATTCATAATACAATAACATTATTAATTCATCGAATTGTGACCGTTCAAGCAATATTACCATAGAAATCGAATTGTGACCGTTCAAGCGGTATTACCATAGAACATCACTACACAGCTTCTATTAAAATGTTTGGTTAACTGACCTCATTTACGTCGGCTCCCTTATCCAGAAGTATCTTAACAATTTCTGTGTGACCACCCTCAGCTGCTCCGGACAAAGCATCTGACTGAAACATAAGTAAACATCACAAATTATAAGTACCTCCCACATCGTCATGATACAGATATAGGTATCATCTTGTGGTTAAGGGATTCCAAGAAGTAAATAATAATTACTTCTATAAATTAATCATCAATTATATCATACATATTACTTTTCCTTTTATTGATTTTTTCTTATTGATTGATTGATTTATTTCTGTCAACTGATATATTCAGTAAAAGTCATTTTGATTTACCTTCACGAGTAAAAGGAACAATGATTTAAATACACAGGTAACAGCCAGCTAAACTGATAAAAGAAAACTCCAACTGTACAATTTACTTTCGGACCACCTAGATATATATTTTCTGATTGATGGGAGAAACATGATGACAACGAAAATATAGCTATATGACTAGTCTCAGGGCAGAAACCTTAGTTTACTCATACAAACTTTAGGGAAAGTCTTTTCATCAACCTTAAGTCATAGAAGTGTTCATTTGAAAAAAAATTATTTCATCAGTGTTGTTGGAAAGTTTCCAAGTATTTAGTCACCTTATACGAATTGTACATTGTTGCTATTCTGTAACATTACACGATGCAGAGTTTGTTTGCAAAGATACGGAACTTGCTCTGGTAAGGTTATATCATGAGTGTCATGTAGTTGTTAATATTAAATCATCAACTCAATACAATTCTATAAGATCCGGTCTGAACTTGAATGTTGAAGACATTGCATTCTTATTGGAAAACAATATCTATACAGTACATCAAGGACAGTGCTAGGACTGTCATCATTTCATTTTTGTAGCACATTCAAACATATATAAAGACGCTTAAACTGTAGGTATCTGCCAATTTGATTACCCTTTAGGAGAAAATGTACAGTATACAATGTTGATTTACCGAAATCAGATGAAATAATAAGCACATATTGGGAAAAGATCAGTGGAGTTTTGAACTGACTCCATCTCAACATTGAAAAACATCATTTATTGGCCAGACAAAGGAACATGTAAGTACATGTATACGGACTTGAAAAGGTCATGACGAGTTTGTATCTATTGCGATCTAATGACAGATTGTGAATAAGTTATTGTTATACAAAGTTAACACAAAATGTGTCCCTGTCTCAGCCTGATTAGGCCTGTTACTAATGATAATCTTACCAGATATAAAGAATCATAATCCCAAATGAAAACGATTCTGTTCAATTTATGTTGATATTGTCTCTTCCTCAGTTGACACCGATGAGACAATATAATTATTAATTCATCGAATTGTGACCGTTTAAACAATATTAAAATAGAACATCACTACACAGCTTCAATTAAATCGATTAATAATCGATCAGCATATTTTGGGGTTAAACCTTATTAAGAATGGCTTTCAAATTTAATTGATAAAAACTGTCGACATTTAACAACAACTGAAGAAATCGTATTTATTTAATGACCAATGGCATCTTCAATCTAAAACGCCATACATACTCAACATCATGGACATAAAACAGCGATGTCTTCGTGATGACTTTTGAACAAGAAATATAACAATAAAACAACTAATTGTGATTATTTGAAAACTGTCACAGTGTTTTAAACTCGTTGAAAATGCAGGTAAATCTAAAGAAACCAATTGGCTAAATAACGTGCTATTTCATACTTGGGTCTGTGTCCGATGAGTTATCAACTTTCATGATATATTGTTCTAAAATTAAAAAAAAAAAAAGGCTTGATTGACAATCCCTGTAGCAAAATTAAACGTAGAAAAACTCCATTTGCAAATGATATAACAACCTTATATGGTAAATACTATGTGTAATGTCCACGTGTCACGTGATTGGGTTATTATCGATCATTATATAAAACGAGTAAGAAGAGTTTTGTTTGAGTAGTTTAACTTGACATTCATCTTATACGTGAATTCTTGAAACTTAACTTTCTTATCAGTTTCATTGTCTCAGTTTATATAGCAACAACTGACAGACTACTATACATAATGAAGCTCGATATCGACAAAAGTACCCTTGTATCTTTAAATTTTCAAATGAATGAATATTTTTGAAATGTTGTCATATCTTAGCCAACTTGATCTATTATTCCTTTTCAGTTACGATGTTTTATACCTCAAATGCAAAAAAGTAACATATAACAAGAACAACGAGAAATATGCTGAAAGTAAAATATTTTAATGAACAATATGTACGATGTATATATTCAATTGGCATTTCGTATTAATCAATGTGCATGGTAATTAATGTACATATTTATAATAATGCATTAAACAGCATTCTTAAATACTCACCACAGCGTCAAGAAAAATGGTCTTTGATTAAACATTATACTGCAATATCGGTAATGTGGCAGACAAATCTGATTGGCTGAAATAATGCGACGTCACAGAACACTCAAACTGACGTGCAATACTGTCGCAGAATCCATTTTGATTTAAAAAATTGAATATCACGTGATATGAGGTATACAAATCAGTAAAAGTTACAAAAATGAAAATGTAATATTTTGAGTTGCTTAAGCAAACAACAGTATGAAAAAGAAGTTCAATTTGATCAAATGTAATATTTGACATAGAAAGTATAAATAAAGCGGATATACTGAAAAGTGAATGTTTACGAAAATTAACAATAAGGATATTACCGCTTTATTAATGACATCTCTCGTGAAGGTTTGTATTTGCGGACACATACTAAGAATAAGTCAATTATTATATTTAAAAAATTAGAATATGAATAACTTAAATCAATTTATTATCTTATAAAGCACATTCTCTTTTTTCAAATGGAATATATGGATCAACATAAAAGAAGTCGACTGCAATCACCTGTTTTAATTTATCGTAATTTATATCTCTTTTTATCTCTTTTTATTTATTTATCTTTTTACCTGTTCATGTACCATGTAGCTTAACTGTTAAAACAACACTCCACCTTGATTGTTTACGTTTTTGTGACCACCAGTATACATATTTTTCAGTTTTGGAAGAAACAGGATGACACAGTACATTAAAGCTATAGGACTTGACGAAGGGCAGAAACCTAAGTTTACTTATAGGGACCAACCAACCAATTTTTTTCACAGATACTTTAGTGTTAACGTTTTGGAGTATTTCATTCAAATTCTTGAACTCAATATGACACTTATGGTTTATAACAACAGTTTAGGGTCTGATATAACACCTAATCGAAAAAAAAAAAACAGTTTGGTCCTTCAGCTCAAATTTTCTCCAGGATAGCAATTTTGAAAATAAGTGAATTTCGGAGAATAAATTTCTTAAAAAACTTAAACATTTACCTGTTTATCATTATAACGTGAATTTTTGGGGGAAAAATCAATCGGACTTACGAAATTTATATCAACATTTCTTATTGATAGTTTCCTTTCAGGCTACATATCTTTTTTCTCACTTCATAACAATCCGGCCAATAAGTGGCTGCCAGACATTTTAGCCTTGGCTCAACTTTCTATACACAGGGGCTGTTTCGAAAATATTTTTTTTCCAATTAGTCTGTTGTTCCCTAAACAATTGCTTAAGACTTTTCAATAGAAAGTATACATAGTTATTAAACTGCCACCAAAGTACCATTTGTTTCAGAAGAAAAATAACAGATACTTATGGTACTTTCAAATTAATAGATGTAATATTCATTGTTGTCAAAGTCATTTATTTATTTAGTTATAGTTATATCAGATTTTGGAAAATATTGTTTAACAAGAGATCCCAGAGGGATCTTGGCGCCCACCATTGAATGATCTTCATAGGTTCCATGTCAGATTGATCTTTTCTCTACTTTTCCCTTCATTTTACTAATCTGTGCAAATTTAGACATCCCTCCAGTACTTTTCAAACAAGGGAATCCTAGCTATATAAGAAATTTGAGATTTAACGATAATGGCTGTTTGTTTGCCAGGTTGTTTTCCGGACAGACTGGTCCAAAAATGCAATGCAAGTGACCAAGGGGAACCTACTTATGAAATTTGAGAAAGATCCATTCAGTACTTTGAGAAATAGAGATAACAAACTTCAATTGTCAAAATCCAAGATGGTGGTCTGTCGGCCATATTGTTTTCCAATTGATCTCAAAATGCAATAAGCATAACGAGGCATTAAGGGGAACCTCCATATGAAATTTGAGAAAGATCCCTTCAGTACTTTTTCAGAAATAGCGATAATAAACTTCAATTGTCAAAATCCAAGATGGCTGCCTGTCGGCCATGTTGTTTTCAGATTGGTTTCAAAACGCAATATGCATAACTAGGCACCAAGGGAAACTTACATATGAAATTTCAGAAAGATCCCTTCAGTACTTTCTCAGAAATAGCGATAATAAACTTCAATTGTCAAAATCCAAGATGGCTGCCTGTCGGCCATGTTGTTTTCAGATTGGTTTCAAAATGCAATATGCATAACTAGGCACCAAGGGAAACTTACATATGAAATTTCAGAAAGATCCATTCAGTACTTTCTCAGAAATAGTGATAACAAACTTCAATTGTCAAAATCCAAGATGGCTGCCTGTCGGCCATGTTGTTTTCTGATTGGTCTCAAAACGCAATATGCATAACTAGGCACCAAGGGAAACCTACATATGAAATTTCAGAAAGATCCCTTCAGTACTTTCTCAGAAATAGTGATAAAAAACTTCAATTGTCAAAATCCAAGATGGCTGCCTGTCGGCCATGTTGTTTTCAGATTGGTCTCAAATCGCAATATGCATAACTAGGCACCAAGGGAAACTTACATATGAAATTTGAGAAAGATCCATTCAGTACTTTCTCAGAAATAGTGATAACAAACATCAATTGTCAAAATCCAAGATGGCTGCCTGTCGGCCATGTTGTTTTCAGATTGGTCTCAAATCGCAATATGCATAACTAGGCACCAAGGGAAATCTACATATGAAATTTCAGAAAGATCCCTTCAGTACATTCTCAGAAATAGCGATAACAAACTTCAATTGTCAAAATCCAAGATGGCTGCCTGTCGGCCATGTTGCTTTCGGATTGGTCTCAAAACGCAATATGCATAACTAGGCACCAAGGGAAACCTACATATGAAATTTCAGAAAGATCCATTCAGTACTTTCTCAGAAATAGTGATAACAAACATCAATTGTCAAAATCCAAGATGGCTGCCTGTCGGCCATGTTGTTTTCAGATTGGTCTCAAATCGCAATATGCATAACTAGGCACCAAGGGAAATCTACAGATGAAATTTCAGAAAGATCCATTCAGTACTTTCTCAGAAATAGTGATAACAAACATCAATTGTCAAAATCCAAGATGGCTGCCTGTCGGCCATGTTGTTTTCCGATTAGTCTCAAATTGCAATATGCATAACTAGGCACCAAGGGGAACATACATATGAAATTTGAGAAAGATCCCTTCAGTACTTTCTCAGAAATAGTGATAACAAACATCAATTGTCAAAATCCAAGATGGCTGCCTGTCGGCCATGTTGTTTTCCGATTGGTCTCAAATCGCAATATGCATAACTAGGCACCAAGGGGAACCTACATATGAAATTTGAGAAAGATCCCTTCAGTACTTTCTCAAAAACTGAGATAACAAACTTCAATTGTCAAAATCCAAGATGGCTGCCTGTCGGCCATGTTGTTATCCGATTGGTCTCAAAACGCAATTTGCATAACTAGTCACCAAGGGGAACCTTCATATGAAATTTGAGAAAGATCCATTCAGTACTTTCTCAGAAATAGCGATAACAAACTTCAATTGTCAAAATCCAAGATGGCTGCCTGTCGGCCATTTTGTTTGCCGATTGGTCTCAAAATGCAATATGCATAACTAGGCACCAAGGGGAACCTACATATGAAATTTGAGAAAGATCCCTTCAGTACTTTCTCAAAAATAGCGATAACAAACTTCAATTGTCAAAATCCAAGATGGCTGCCTGTCGGCCATGTTGTTATCCGATTGGTCTAAAAACGCAATATGCATAACTAGGCACCAAGGGGAACCTACATATGAAATTTGAGAAAGATCCCTTCAGTACTTTCTCAAAAATAGAGATAACAAACTTCAATTGTCAAAATCCAAGATGGCTGCCTGTCGGCCATTTTGTTTTCCGATTGGTCTAAAAATGCAATATGCATAACTAGGCACCAAGGGGAACCTACATATGAAATTTGAGAAAGATCCTTCTAGTACTTTCTCAGAAATAGCGATAACAAACTTCAATTGTCAAAATCCAAGATGGCTGCCTGTCGGCCATTTTGTTTTCCGATTGGTCTCAAAATGCAATATGCATAACTAGGCACCAAGGGGAACCTACATATGAAATTTGAGAAAGATTCTTTCAGTACTTTCTGAGAAATAGCGATAACAAGAATTGTTTACGGACGGAGGGACGGACGGACGGAGGGACGGAGGGACGGACGGACGGACGGACGGACGGACGACGGACCACGGACGCAGGGCGATTTGAATAGCCCACCATCTGATGATGGTGGGCTAAAAAACTAGCCAATGAAATAAATCCTTTATTGATTTTTTTTAAATTTATCTAACACGGATTTAACATAAATGTTGTTCTGTAACATAACACCATGCACGGTCGTGATGCAAAGATACGCAGCTTCCTCTGATCAGGTCGTATCGTGGTATTATCACGGAGTGCCAAACATGAAATTATAAGCTGAATGTCATGTCAAGTGACTGAATATATAGATACTATTTTCTAATCGGAGAATGGTATATATACACAGCAAATCAAAGATCAGTGCTAAGACTGTCATGATTAAATTTTATTAAAATATCCAAACCAATATGAAGAGACCCTAAACCGAAGGGGGCGTACAATATACAATATGCATGTTGATAATAGGGAAAAAACACTATAATACATTTTACGCAAGTAGAAAATTGGAACTTACTATTTATATAAGTAAGGAGTTGTAAATGATAAGATAGAGACCTGTCGTTTTATGTCACGATGGATGTCACATCTTTATTACCATCGTGAAGATGTCTTTTTCCCGTTTAAGAAAAAAAACTATAATATGATATGTTTCTAGTTAAAAAGACTTAACTATAGAAAAGAAATACTCTGTAAATATATGTCCTCGTCTTCTAAATACTGTTTATTTCGATTGATGATTATATACAATTCTACAAGGGAAAATCAATGAGTCAAATGGGTGCGAGTGACGAGTCCGTGCACTGTTCTTCTGACGAGCGGCAATTATGCATTCTTGTAGGACCTATTGAATTTATATGTTATTGGTTTACACTGACTCATGTATTAAAAAAACACTGACCGTTCACTAGTATGTTTGCTATTGCAAGCCTACCAACACCAGATGCCAGTTCGTTCTGTCTTTCTGGGATTTACCTGTGGTTTTAGATATATCACGAAAAATAGTATCTATTAAAATAAATGAAATTGACAATTTGTAACATTGATTTTTTTAATTGTAATGAAGATGTTCTATAAACATGGCCAAAAAAAGGGGGGATGTTAAAAAACCCATTACAAATAAATGTTAATATTTCAGCAACAATTGGTCAATAAAATTTAGTTTTCAATATCAGACTTATATCATTTATCGTGTTATTCATTTTCAAGTTTCAAGATAGAGCTTGGTTATTTTTTTAATAATGAAAGGAATTATATACAAGACCTATAACCAAATATCATATTTGACCATATCATAAATATTGCACGAAATCCTCAAGATCAGAGCCAAATGTTGTTTTAATGCAGACATCTTTAAAACTTAAGTTGTGAACTAAAGTGCACGTCGCAGTACACTGGAGCTAACAGCTGGTGTACTCGTTGTACAATGAAGTTTAGTCTAGTGCACTACCGTGTTCACTTTTAGTGCATAACGAAATACCAAGTTCAGTTTGCGCCGAACAACATGAATAAATATATATTGCTTACACTCCCAGAAGGTAAGTGATATACGATTCTAACACTGTTCAACTATGGTATAGTTAATGATTTTCAAAGAGTATAAGGTAGTATTATCAAAATATTTTTGTCCCTGTGCCTCTTTGTTATTTAGAAGAAGTTGTTTAATTGAAAAACTTAACGCCAGACGGCCGGACGGGCGACG
>NC_047023.1:3119417-3128368 GCF_902652985.1 Pecten maximus | reverse complement strand
ATTGTCTACGTAGAGATAATTATTGACCGCAAATGTTTTTGTCTGGATATATGTTTTATGCATTTATAGACCTAACAAATGCAATTATTTAATTAAGATGGTAGCCAACACCTACCAAAAAAAGGTCTTGTGGATAGACATGTTTAGCTCACCTGAGCCAAAGGCTCATTTGAGCTTTTGCTATGGGGTATTGTCCGGCGTTTGTCGTGCGGCGTGCGTGCGAACTTTTTTTAACCGAGAGTGTTGAAATTCGCATTGAATGATTAGTTAGAAGATCCCGACTAGATATTTGTATGTATCAATCGAAAATAAAATTCAAGATGGCGTCCATGACTGCCATCTTTGAAATTATGTCTTTCCTTATAACTCGAATATCATTTGCTCCATAGTAAGAAGACTTTCTAGGAATGTTCTAGTGATATTTCGGAACAAGAGGTGTTGTTTCAAAAATTCATTGAATTTAAAAGATGGCCACCACAGCAATTAGCTCCTGATGAGCTATGGAAAAGTTCCTAAGTTTTTGCTTGTGGACAAGATAACTAATGACTGGTACATCGTTTAGAGTTAATTTTCAATAACAAGGTCCAGATAGTGATGATAAAGAGACGAGTTTAATTTGGGGTATGTATAATGAGTGGCTGATTTTTAATTGATTTAATTGTATGGTTTGTCTTCAGTGTGAACATTGCTGGTAGGGGTCCCAAATAGGGGAACTGGCAGCTGACTAGCTTAGCTGCTAGCAGCACCCACACCCACTTGAGAAGCAATCGCATATAGTGTAGTACACAATCAAGGTGATGAGGCATTCTGGAATTTTTATTTTAAAGAAAAGGACCAGGATCAGGTTCAATATAAATTATATAAATCAGTTTTCAAAAAGATAAGTTCTGTCTATTGAAGATTTTGAGCAAATGTAATCTTTATTGTTTAGATTTTGTAAAAAAAACTATGTATGCTTCTTGATAATGGATAACTATACTATGTATATATATGCATCAAGTATACCGGGTGTTGCCTCAATGCTGTGCAGTAGTATGTGTCTTTACTTGAATGATATAGTACTCAGTTCTGTAGAACATTTCTTTGTGTAAGATAACCATGCGTTTGTATTATCTACTATCTGTTACCAGTTAGTTTTGATGCCAAAACCTGTAAGCTTAATCTCTGGTTGAAACCATGGTATTGCTGGTTAAGGGTCACACAGGAAAACAATTAGATTAATTAGATAAAGGGCAGCAGATGTCTGGGAATGGAGACCTATCTCCAAAGCTATTACTTAGTGATGAAATCTGTCCAGCTACCCTGTGTATAGCTTTAAATCACTGATAACTAGCTGTTGACAAATGTGTTTTGGGTGACAAATGTGTTTTGGGTATTAAGTGTACATTGTGTAAATACGGTAAATATTAGAAACCTTCTGACAATTTAAATCAAATTTGGAGAGAGTTTGTAGGTTTCGTATTGATTAGTCATATTCATGTATATTATGTAGTGATAATGTGCAATGGAAAGCATGTCACATTGATAATATTGATGACCATTCAACCTGTGACCTTTGGTGACTTATATAGCACTCTTCCCATTATTCTATGTTGTAACGTGTGCAAATGCAAAGTAAGACAACATATAGGATGAATACCATATGCTCATTCTGGATTTTGAAGAATTAGGTCAGTGACCTCCTTTTTAATACCAATGATAGAACAACATCAATTGACATCATCCTGAATTTTGCAACATTAGGTCAGTGACCTACTTTTTCAATAATTATATTATGACAACAGAAATGGGCATCTAGGATGAGAAAGGCATGCCGATAGCAAATATTACAAAATTAGGTCGCTTTGACCTACTTAAAAAATAATGGTAGGAACACATCCATTGATATCTAGGATGAAAAAGGCATGCCGATAGCACACATTGCAAAATTAGGTCACTGTGACTTACTTTTTCATTAATTATATCAGGGCAACAGAAATGGACATTTAGGATGAGAAAGGCATTCCGATAACTAATATTGCATAATTAAGTGAATGTGACCTACTTTTTAAATAATAATGATTGGATAGCATCCATTGATATCTAGGATGAGAAACGCATGCCGATAGCAAATTTTGCAAAATTAGGTCACTGTGACCTACTTTTTCAATTACTTTTTTATGATTATATTAGGGCAACAAAATAGACATCTAGAATGATAAAGGCATTCTGATTGGAAATATTGCAAAATTTGGTCACTGTGATCTACTTTTCAATAATTATATTAGGGCAACATAAATAAACACATAGGATGAGAAAGGCATGCCGATAACAAATATTGCAAAATTAGGTCACTGTGACCTACTTTTTAATAATTGTGTTAGGGCAACATAAATAGACATCTAGGATGAGAAAGGCATGCCGATAACTAATATTGCAAAATTTGGTCACTGTGACCTACTTTTTAAATAATAATTATATGACAACATTCAGTGATATCTAGGATGAGAAAGGCATGCCGATAACAAATATTGCAAAATTATGTCACTGTGACCTACTTAAAAAAATAATGATAGGAAAGCATCCATTGATATCTAGGATGAAAAAGGCATGCCGATAGCACACATTGCAAAATTAGGTCACTGTCACTTACTTTTTCATTAATTATATCAGGGCATCAGAAATGGAAATCTAGGATGAGAAAGGCATTCCGATAACTAATATTGCATAATTAAGTGAATGTGACCTACTTTTTAAATAATAATGATATGACAACATCCATTGATATATATGATGAGAAACGCATGCCGATAGCAAATTTTGCAAAATTAGGTCACTGTGACCTACTTTGTCAATTACTTTTCATGATTATATTACGGCAACAAAATAGACATCTAGAATGATAAAGGCATTCTGATTGGAAATATTGAAAAATTACGTCACTGTGACCTACTTTTCAATAATTATATAGGGCAACATAAATGAACACATAGGGTGAGAAAGGCATGCCGATAACTAAATTGCAAAATTTGGTCACTGTGACCTACTTTTTAAATAATAATGATAGGACAACATTCAGTGATATCTAGGATGAGAAAGGCATGTCGATAACAAATATTGCAAAATTAGGTCACTATGACCTACTTTTCAATAATTATGTTTGGGCAACAGATATAGACGTCTAGGATGAGAAAGGCATGCCGATAACTAAAATTGCAAAATTTGGTCACTATGACCTACTTTTCAATAATTATGTTTGGGCAACAGAAATAGACGTCTAGGATGAGAAAGGCATGCCGATAACTAAAATTGCAAAATTTGGTCACTGTGACCTACTTTTTAAATAATAATGATAGGACAACATTCAGTGATATCTAGGATGAGAAAGGCATATCGATAACAAATGTTGCAAAATTAGGTCACTGTAACCTACTTTTCAATAATTATGTTAGGGCAACAGAAATAGACATCTAGGATGAGAAAGGCATGCCGATAGCAAATACTGCAAAACTAGGTCACCGAGGCCTACTTTTTCAATAATTATATTAGGGCAACAGAAATGGACATCTACGATGAGAAAGGCATGCCGATAACTAATATGGCAAAATAAGGTCAATGTGACATTTTTTGATAATTATATTAGGGCTACAGAAATGGATATCTAGGATGAGAAATGCATGCCGATAACTGATATGGCAAAATAAGGTCACTGTGACAGGACAGAAATAGACTTCCAGGATGATAAAGGGGTACTTCGAACTTATCTGATTTGTTTATTTTTCATTTGCTAACCTTAACCAAAATTAGCCGCTGCTAAGATGCTGCAGTGCGAAAGCATGTTATATCAAAACTTTAAATGTAGATGACCAATTTGACCTGTCTGTGACAATCGAACGAGGGAGCTAGATCCATACACACACACTACTCCATAATAGTGTCCTTAGTAAATCCACTTGATTTATGCCTGTAACTATTACATGTTGTGTGTGGGTCTTGTATTCATTTGCAAATTATGTTGTATATATTACCTCAATAAGTTGACAATATATTGTAATGTCATTACTTCAACTTAATAGGTATATGTATATCGAAATATTGCAAGCATAGCATTCGACATTTTGATGATGAAGAAAATGATGAAACAAAAACTTGATGAATTTTGTTGAAGCTTCCTGTGGATGATCAGCACCGGACACAGATGGATTTCTATTGTGTTTGAAATAACTACATCATTGAAGATAGCCACCATTTTTGCCATCTCCAGAATCACATTCTCCAGAAATGTAACCTTGTATTCTTTGAGATAAACCCTTGGTAATATACTGCCCACCAGCCATGCAGCTATCATGCAGCCTATAGGCCTCTTGTTCATTTTATTTTCAGTGATTATTTCAGGTTATGAAACGAAATGAAAAAAGCATTTATAAAGTAAATTATTTTACTTTTTAAAGAAAAAGAATCAAATCATTTTCAATCATGAATTTGTCAGAAAATCTCAAAAGTAGTTATTAAAATCAGGTCTCACTCCTGTTTACTTACTTCTAATCCTCTGGCAGATACTTTGTTGCTTATTTACACATTGCCTTCTGTTTTGACACAAAAAAGGCTTTCGGGTCCGATATGGGTTGGCGTCTCGAAAACAGGTTAGTACCTGTGACAAAATGTCTCATGCAGCTAATGTAATGCTTTAAATAAAATGTCGTATAGCTGTTATGAGATTAATCAGAAGCTACCAGAAATACTTGTATCATAGATATCTAGTGTGACATAAATGTCTTGTAATCGAAAACAGGTTAGTACCTTCGACCAAACATCTCATGCAGCTAATGTAACGCTTTAAATAAAATGTCTCAATTTGATGCTATAATGAAGACTTCGATCTAGCTGTTATATATTGCAACATATTGGATATCTGTCACATTAGTTTCTGTAGAAATGTACATGACCTCGCCAAGTAGTACGTGTTGTCGCCAGTCTATGATTTGGGATGAGCTTATAAGATTATGAGGTATAGCCATTATCAGATTAATCATGTCTTGTAAACGATACAATATTACCAACACCAATTCTACGTTAAAGTGGGACATTTTGATGTCTTAATATTTGATTTGTCATTGTTATGCTAACTCGATATTTTATATTTAGTTCCCCCTGGCAATCTAGGATTCAAAACATTTCAAATGTTAAATACATTGAGAAATGTTCTACTGATCACGTGACGTTATATATATATTTTTATTTACGTTTCCCAACATGGCGGGTATCTCTCATGCATTACCATGAACCCTGAAATTGAAATGGTATGACAACTAATTGAAATTTCTCAACTAAACGTACCATTTTCTTTCAATAATGACATTTCAATATCATAATTTAGTGTGAATAGATCTATAGTTAATCATTTTCCAGCTTCATTAGCCCACTGCAGAGATAATTCGACACTAGTTTACCGATAGGACACGATTTTCTGTAGAATTACTGTAGGAACCGATTTCTATTAAATTAATCATGACATACATTTACAGTGTAAATGTGCTGACAAACCTTTACCATAGAACCGCTATGGGTGTACTTTATCATAGAACCGTTATGGTAGACAATAACTGTAGAACCGGTACCGCTTTGACAGACATTTAATGCAAAACCGTTATGAGAAATCTTTAATAATAAAACGATATGACAGACGATAAATCACAAAACGTAAACTCATTACCCGCTATGACACATTAAATCATTAACCGCTATGACAAACCTTTAAACATTAACCGCTATGTCAGACCTTACATTATTGACCGCTCTGACAAACGTTGAATTGTCAAACACTATTACAGACCTTTGATAAATAAACGCTATGACGCTTTAATCATTAACCGGTATGACAGACCTTTAATCATTGACCACTTTGACAGACCTTTGATCATTACACGCTATTACCAACCTTTAATCAATAAACGCTAAGATAGACCTTAATCATTGACCACTATGACAGACCTTTGATTATTTACCGGTTAGACATACATTCACTTACTAAACACTATGACATATATTTAATATATAACCGGTATGACTTATATTTAGTGTAGAAACTCTATAACATATATTTACTGTAGAACTGCGATTGGAGACATTTACTAAAGAACCGCTATTCAGACATTTACGAGAGAAGCCCTGTCTACATTTACAATTTTAAAAGCAACATGAAGGTGTCGCCTTATTCCAGGTAAAACCCAACTTGACCTTGACCAACAGTACGTCTAGCTCAGACTTAGTCACAATATGACCAAAGTAAAGAGCAAGATGTAAGTTTTTTTTAATTCAATTCTATCCTGTCAAATTCCTTACCTGCTTCTGGCCAGGTTGTGTTCTACCAAATAATGACTTGCGGTATCGTATCAAGAGATCGAGAATTTTAATGTTTGGGCGTGATTCGTCGTAAAAGACAGTCCGACTACAGAAGAAAGAGTCGATTTGTCACACCCTACAACTGCACATGGATATTTACCTTAATTAAGAAGGTATGGTATGATTTCTATTGTGAAACATAAGACATAAGGGAGGGGGAGGGGCTTTGAGTTTATGTTTATATTATTAATATGTCCTTGTACAAATGTATGAGATTCAGACATATTTTAAATGTATCCGTATATACATATACGTGCACCCGGCTGTGGTTAAACAGAGTTCAACAACAGGTTGGTGTGTTAGGTTTCCTCGTTTAGTGTATGTCGTCTGCTAAATTTTGTGTTCATATAGGACAACTGCATACATCACAGGTGAGTGAAATATGACGGGGTAGAATGTTGTTTTGAATAATGACTACACAGAGTGAAGACGCGTTCCCATCACAGTCTATGCAGTTGATTTTGAGTACTAGTTTCAGTAGTTTCCTCCAAGCAAAATGTGTTATCAGACTTTTGCTGTCTTATATGTAGTATAAAATCAAATTATGATACATTCATGCATTTTAACTAAATACATTAATATCCACAATTAAAAGGACGTTTCTATTATTGAATCGATATCAAATAATTAATGACAAAAGCAAGCTTCCATATTATAATTTCAAATGTTATTTATTGATGAAAATCAATTATTTGACATAAAATGGGATATTTTATCACCAGAGTAGAATGATAGCTGCTGGCCAACATCCATTCTCATTTCTTAAGAATATTCCTGTTGTCACGGGATTATTTTGTATAATGGACAGTGACTGGCTGATTACCGAAACTGGTTATTATAATACGAAGATGCTATCTACGGAGACAGCGTATGCATGATACATTCTGTATAACTTGAACCTAATATAAACCTATAAATTAAGCAATGTACTTCAGGTAGCCCGTTTCATTTTATTTTCAGTGATTATTACAGGCTATGAAAGATAATGGAAACAATACTTGAACAAGTTAGAAATCTACTATTAAAAATATGTAATCTCAAAGTATGTTTAATATTACTTTGTTAATTAATGTGACTGAAAATTTCTACAATTGGGTTATGTTATCACCAGAGAAGTGATGTATAGGCTTGTCAAATACCACGTGATATGTTATTTGATCACTAGAATAGTGATGTATAGGATTGAAAAATATCAAGTGATATGATATTTGAGAGTAATGATGTATAGGATTGAAAAATATCACGTGATATGATATTTGATCACGAGAGTACTGATGCATAGGCTTGTCAAATATCACGTGATATATTACTTGATCACTAAAATAGTGATGTATAGGATTGAAAAATATCAAGTGGTATGATATTTGAGAGTCATGATGTATAGGCTTGAAAAATACCACATGATATATTACTTGATCACCAGTAAGGTGACGTATAGGATTGTAAAATACCACGTGGTATGTTATTTGATCACAAAAGAAGCGATGTATAGGCTTGTGAAATATCATGTGTTATTTGATCACCAGTATAGTGATGTATATGATTGTAAAATACCACGTGATATGTTATTTGCATGCACCTTAATGAGATGATTACATCTTCCCTGCTCAATAGAATCCTACCACTAATGGATCAGTCTTAATTGAAGTGTGGTCAATCTCCCTCGAATGAGTGTAAATTATTGCTGACAAAAGAGTTAGGCTTTATGTGGTCGATGATTACTTCACTCACAATGGCTACCAACATCCTTTGTAGAAAATTATTGTTACGCTAATAGGTTGATAGCTACCCTGTTGTTACGGCATTATTTTGTATGATGGACAGTGGCTGGCTTGTGACCGAAACTGGTTATTATAATACGAATGATGCTATCTACTGAGATATTATTTATTACAGCACGTGTAATAATTCTCTATAGGTATGTTACACATCGGTTCTATTGTAAATACAGTATTTATACTGTATCTGTGTGTTGGTAATATGGTATATGTTGTATTTGTGTGTTGACACTGTGGTATATGATGTCTTTGTTTGCTGACACTGTGGTATATATTGATGGTAATTTAGTTTTGACACTGTGGTATATATTGATGGTAATTTAGTTTTGACACTGGTATATATTGATGGTAATTTATTTTTGACACTGTGGTATATGGTGTATTAGTGTATTGACACTGTGGTATAAGGTATGTTTGTGTGTTGACACTGGTTTATGGTATGTTTGTGTGTTGATACTGTGGTATATGCAATATTTTTGTGTTGAGAATGTGGTATATACTGTATTTGTGTGTTGACACTGTGATATATGCTATACTTGTGGGTCGACACTGGTGTATGCTGTAATTGTGTGTTGACACTGGTATATGGTGTATTTGTGTGTTGACACTGTGGTATATGGTGTTTTTGTGTGTTGACACTGTTGTATATGGTATATTTGTGTTGAGAATGTGGTATATACTGTATTTGTGTGTTGGCACTGTGGTGTATACTGTATTTGTGTGTTGACACTGTGGTGTATACTGTATTTGTGTGTTGACACTGTGGTGTATGCTGTATTTGTGTGTTGACAC